>NC_056727.1:595331925-595631925 GCF_019279795.1 Protopterus annectens | reverse complement strand
ATTGTGTGCATCATGAGAGGGAAGCTTATGCCCACAGACCAAACACTTTTTAAAGCACTTATACATAACAACACTAAGGCACAAAAACAACAGAGAAACAAACCACTTACAATACACACCTAAGTAAAGAACCTAACATACATCCACTAAAAGAACAAAATACAGCTATAAGCTACAACAAAGTAAAGATAAAAGATAGCACAAAGGCAGGAAAACCCTGCTTCCAACAGAACGCTATCTAAAAATCTAATGACCCTAACCCACTAATGTAAACTAAACCAAACCACACACTATACTAGAAACACTAACACACATGAACAGGGTAGAGGACAAAAACCCAGTAACAAACTAGAAAACAGATACAAGTAATCTGGAGCAGTTGACTATGCTGCTGTCTAGGAACAGTAGCAAAAGAGATCTGGGTAGTATTGAGGAGCAAGGGATTATGGGTAGAGAACGTGGAGCTTGATGAGATGAATTGTATGGACTGTGGCTGGCCTCAGATCATTGGATCCAATAATCCTGCAATTTGAATCCAGAGAGAAAAGGTAACACTGGATTGATTGTTTAACTTAGTCAACAAAATGGCTAGTGTTTTTTATCAACAGACAGCCCCCATACCCAGCATTTATGGCCACATTGTTAACTATGTCCACATGTCCGACTGTAATAAAATTAAAAAAAAATAAGTCTATAGTAATTTATTTCAACTCTGCTGGACACAGACAGTAGTCACTGTAAAGTACTCCAATTTGCTTCACTCAAATATACATATTACAATACTGTTGTAAAGCCCAAGTAATGGCTGTTTAACTGGAGGAAATGATAGCTGAGTCAGTCATTTTTATCAAGACAACTCCTCCCTCTATATCAGCAGTTACACCCTTTCTGTGTTGACAGAGCACAATTCAGATGTCTGACTAAAATAAAATAAGGGCTGTAGTAATCTATTTCAGCTCTGTTTCACATACAGTAGACATAGTAAAGAATTCCAACTTACATCACTAAAATGCACACTAAACTAATGTTCCATGACCAGAGTAATGATGGTTTAACTTGAACGTATGACAGCCAAGTCCTTCAAATACTTTCATTCACAAAGACAGCCTATAACTCAGCAATTATAGCAACTTTATGTTGACTCTGTACACCTTAGACATTGGACTGTGAGTAAAATGTAATAATAATAATAGCCACAGTATAGTAGTTCAGCTCTGTTTCACACAGTCAAATTGGAGTCTTGACTTCTCTTGAGTGTCCTTAAACCTTACCAGCTTTATTTTTTACAAGTTCACTTGGCAGCCAAATTTTACTTCAGGTCTTCAGTTTGGAAGCATGCCAAAAGGATAACATTAATATTTCAAAAACAATTCTAGTGGTACATCTGATGTAAATGCAGGCTCAGACAGACAGAAAAAAAGAGTCAGTGTAATTGTCTTTCCACCTTCTTCTGGCTGCCTGACTCATCTGATTTTGTCTGCTTAGAGTTTTCATAATCACCAGGGTTTTGGTAACCAGTAACCAAAATGCTATTTTAGTTTAAAAAGGAGGTTAAAACAAATAAAACACAAAGTGGCACATGCCCACTATTGCCCAGTAGACACGACACCATCAATGAAGTCTTATGATTCTTCTCTGCAAAGACTGCTTCACAGAACAGATGGATCTGTTTACTACAACACACACAGAAAAAGATGCATCAAAGTCATTCTAACAGTGTTTTTTGTGTTTTTGTGGGACATCCAAATACATAACTGCCCAATTTTCAAATTACTTGTATCATCCCTTCTCCACATACAAAGATGCAGGATGAAATGCTTCATACTGTAATGCAGCACAAACATTTAGCTCCCACAGTATGGTCACAATGTCAATAAGCTAAATTTATATTAGCCCAGAAGATCATAACGATTTGCTAAGCTTTGTTTCAGGACCTATATTTTCTATTTATAACTTTTCTGAGATTTGAAAGGTTTTATTGATTATTATTTCCTCTATGATAGCAATTAGGGCACTGTGAGTTGATAATACACATCTTTGTCCTTCGGACATTCTTATTTAGTAGTTAGCACAGAGGATTCAAGCTGTGAGCGGTCTAGAAGTTAATTCCATTAGCCTTTATTTGCCAACTGTGAGACTCAGCAAGTCACTTAAAAAAAAAAAAAACAGGACTCCCATACTGAGTCTGAAAAGGTCCATGTGGATTA
This sequence comes from Protopterus annectens, assembly GCF_019279795.1. Classification (NCBI taxonomy): domain Eukaryota; kingdom Metazoa; phylum Chordata; order Ceratodontiformes; family Protopteridae; genus Protopterus; species Protopterus annectens. The sequence goes on along the minus strand of NC_056727.1, from coordinate 595,629,718 downwards.
GTGTTCTAACTCAGTTAGCTCATTCCCTATAATGAAGCTTTTGAAGTTTGCACTGTAACTTCCAATTGGCAGAGCCTGACCCTTTCATAAAATTAAATTATTTACTCACATTTCAAACAAATGTTCATATCTCTGAAACCAAAGAGGCTACCAAAATGTGCACATTTCAAATTCTTCAGCACAAATTATTTTTATAGAGGTAGTATTCTTTAGGTTCTAGGTTGCAAACTGGATTTTATATATAAACACAGTAACTATTAAGTTTGTTACATTTTATAAACCACTTAACAGTATCTCAGCAAACACAAGTTATAGGCATAATGTCATCAGCAGTCTGTTCAGCCAGCTGAGAGCTTTCTTATGACGCTAAACAGTTCTGTCTGTGCAACCTGGATGTTGAGATATTTAGAAAAACATGAAACTGATGACAGCATAAATAAATACTATATGAACATCGGCTAACATCTTTTTATTTGCTCAAGACAAAGGTTAGATATCAATACAGTTGTGTTTGCCATTCTGTAAGCTTTAAGATGAAATATTTTAATACTATGTATGTAGCATGGTTTTAGAATTACTAATGTACACATGAAGAAACAATATTTGACTCCCAGAGGCTTCAGAAGGATGTAACCTAAGCAGCAGCTGGAGGCATCCCTCAGTTGTAATGGGTTAATAAATAAAAATAATAATAATGTGTCTGTTGTATCATCTTCTCTGGGTGTATTATGACACAGTTACAGGAATGGTGAGACCATAAGATAGGTTATCAAGTACATAAACGTACAAAAACATTGCTTGAGATCTTTTCTACCAGTTTTTCAAAAATGTGCAACAGCCACAATCCTAGACCTAGACTATACCCTAACCTCAACCCTAAAACTAACATTAATCCTAACTAAACCTTGCCCTAAAATGAAACCTGATACAAACAGCAAGCAAAAACTCAAAACTCCAGTGCTAAGTTCTGCAACATTCCTACTTTAACTCTAAAGCCACTGACTCCTCTAAGCATTAAGCCAATCACATTCAACCAAGAGACATTTCATACAAAGTAACGTTGACATAATTGAACTCTTAATAAAATTAGCATTTGCAAAAGTGACCAAGGGTACCTGCAAAAACTGATTTAGAATTTAGTGTCTTGGAAATGCATGTAAACTACAACATTTTTTATTTGCTTAGAATTAAAACTACAAAGAGAGATGTACTGATCAAGGGTTTTCACTACATATGTGCAGTATTCATTAGATTTTTCTTAGGGAGCAAGATTATGAAACTGCTTGATGATCAAATCCAGAAAGCTGACCCCATCCAAGACTCAACTCTAATCATAACGTCACTGACATTCAACCACACAAAACTGTAAATACAGTGGTCTCACAATAATCATAAATTATAGTTCGATAGTATTCAAAAATGTGCACAATGACTGGTCAACCTAACCAGCGTGCCCACTATAAATCCAGCATATACCAATAGAAAAAAGTCCAGTCGCTGAAGTACAATTGAGCAGACAGACTTTTTTTCTATTGGTATGAGGTACACAGGCATTAGTCGCAACTATTCAGACCTTTGCCTCACATTTTCAGCTTCTCCTTATAAAAATTTGTGGTTTTCCAACAAATCACTAAGGAATGAAGTCACTAAATAATGACACACATTTCAATTTCAGAATTTCCTACCTTCAGACAATGAACAATAACACAAATATTATTATTCTTGCAGCTTTCCAAGTTTATAAGAGCAACATTTCCAATTGGTTCCCTTTTGCAGTCTTTGTACCCTCTTTATTTATGGCTTTGTCCACATTTCTTGAGCTAAGAGGTTGAGAGGTACTTATGGATGCAAGAGTAAATAAAAGGAAAATCAGGTACTTTCAGTAAAACTAAAGAAACGTACCTGATTTAACTTGAATTTCTGCCCTGTCTCTCTTGTACCTCTCAACTGTCCAAATGTTATAATTAAAAAAAAAGAAGTAATGGAGATCTTCCTTTCTCCTCTGTTTTACACAGTATTAATGTACTGTGCAAGCATGGGAACCTAAGCCCCATGTGCAGTGCATCAACAGACAAAGAAGAACATGGAAACAACGCTGAGGAATACCACGGCCCTGTTATACAAAGATATTACTAAAGAAGAGTAATTTCTTTCTTAAATAATATTATTGTATAATAGCATTACCTGATGAAGCCCTCATGATCAAACCACACCAATTGTGGGTAAATCTTCACTATATCCACACCCACTCATTGGCTATTGCTTAATTTTATATTTTTTATTTTATGCAGTCTTTTTCTACAAAACACCAACTCCCACATCATGCAAAAATCTCTCCTGCATCCTCTATATGTAACTATAACTGCCCTCAAAGTTGCTGCATTTTAGGAAAAGAGATACAGTGCCTTTACTATATCAGCCTTGACCACTCTGAAGTAGTCTTCATTAAATTGTCTGATTCCCAACAGCTTTTTTTCATAATAACACAAATGAACCCTTAATTAAATTAACACTCATAAAGTGAATTCACAGTAATCTGTCATTTCAGTGCTTGTTTCATTTGAAATAATCACATACTAACATTTTTTTCATTTACTTCCAGTTAAAGCTACATGATAATTAGTACTCATTAGTCTTGCACCATCCATTAGTATTATCTAGAATACTTTCATGAGGGGTCGACAAAGCTAATTAATGCCAAAGCTGTGTTGGACAAATGTTTCTGAGACATACAATAAATAGCACAAAGGCTGAAACTATCAAAACAGGTGAAGTCATTGCACCTCAGGAAAAGGGATGCAATGACTTCACTGAATCAACCAAATCTGTTTGCACATTTGGACTGTTACCATGAGGATGTGTGGCCAAATATTTTGGCCTAAAAAACATACACTGGTCCAAAAAATAATGCAAATCCTAGAATCTTAGCATATGCAAGGCAAATGGGCCATGTAGCCATTTACATCTTGTCATTACCCACTCTCAGACCCTACCTCCTTTATCAAGGAGAATTACGCCAGTCATATCATGGTGACTTTATGAATAAATGTCCAACGGTCTAATTCCTTCCTAAAGGAAGATAATACATCACATTTCTTAATCTGGAGGGGAAGTTTGTTCCAGAGAAGGGGTAATCAATAGGTGACAAATCTGTCTCTTGATTAAGATTTGATTATTTGTCGAAGCAGGTTATAATGATGCTAGTGTTCACTAAGCTGTCTGATTTGTGAAGAACAAAGACTGCTTGGACTGCCAGATCCCTAATGGTTCAGAAGGCAATGTACAGACTGCCCCTAAAGAGCCTTTAAGACACTGAATATAGTGACAAGGCCTCCAGCCTCTTGGTTGCACAGGTCTTTTAGGCCTATGATCTTTTTCATCAGAATCCTTTGGGTACTCTACAACTGACTGATAACTTTTTTAAGACTGATCCCAAAGGGACACTCTATTTTATGATGGGCCTGATCAGTGCAGAAAATAGAGGAGTTAGACCTTCTTTGAATCTAGAGAAAATACTTTTTGTGAGCAGCTGACAGAAGGATTTCCTGAACAATGTTGCAACATAATAATCGAGGGAGTGGGAATTATCTACCAATGTTCTAAGGCCTCTCAAAATATCTTCATTTTAGAATGAGATGTTTTATAAACTATAAGCTCCTGGGTGGTCAACAATATTAAATTTTTTTGTAATCAGTTTTAGCCCATTTTCAGAGCACCAGCTATTAACATGTGTAACTTTACTTCATAGCTTCAGTATATCAGCGCTGATATAACACCCAATTTACAGTCATCTGCAAACTTAGTTAACCAAAGTTCCCAGTTTTTGATTAATAAAGCCAAACTAATGGTGGTCAAGACTTTTCAAATTACGAGTTTATCAGGTCTGTTATGACCCATTCCATGGTTTTGCAGATAGGGCTTATCAAGCTGACAGGTCTGTGGTGAAGCTGCCCTTGTAAAGTGGCATCGCTACTGCTGTGTGCCAATCCTTGGGGATAAAACCGGTAAATAGTTTTAAGAACAGGTCTATCGGCACATGTTTAATGCTGTTCATCAGGCAGCCTGGTATGTCATCAGGTCAAACAGACGATATATTTTTTGTTTTGCTGAGTACTTTTAGCAAGTATTCTTTTGTGATGACATGGGGTTTGAGATCCTTAGGTATATGTGCTCTTTTTTTGTTTGTTTTTTTAAACAATTGTCTCTGGGATGACCTTTGGACTGAATTTATTTGCTAATATATTTACGATACCCACTGAATCAGAGCAGGTAATGCAGCTATGTTCAGAGCACAGTTGTGTGTTACTTTGTAACTTCCAGATAAAAGTAAGAAGGATTTGTAATTATCCTTAGCTTCAGATACTAAACTAAGTGCACAGAAAGCCTTGTGAATAAACTTTTGATGTGGACCTTGATTTGTGGGTATTCAGTTTTGCTGTAAATTCTAATGATTTTCCCCTTTTATTGTATTGTTTATTAAGGCACATGGATCACAAGGTTGGTTTACTCTTACCCTTCGCATTTTGTTTTGGTAGGGATAGAAAGGTTTACACAGTTTTCTATGTAAACATAGAATTTATTTGCATAACTACAAGCTGTGTTGACATTTTGGGAAATAAAGTTATACTTAAACTTTGAGACTTCATCAAAGAAGTGTAGAAAATCTGTACATTTGAAGTCTTTGAATACTATGATATTTGCATTTGCTGGTTAAAGGATTTTGAAAGAAGGTGTGGTTGGACTGGACTAGGGAAGGGTATATCAGTGGTATAGTACATACGGTTGCTATACATCAAAACATTTTGACAAATATGGATTATATGAGCCAGAGAATACTCACTTATGAAATCAAAGAACGTTTTGCACATAGCCTTGATATGAGGAGTTTATTGACTGGTAGCTAAAGACATCAAAATGATAGAGTTTTCGTGTATCTGAAATTCATCCAGTGTATTTAAGAAAATTACATGTTTTCTGGGTGGGAGTCTGTAGTGTGCTATGGTCTGACAGTTACTTTTATTTAGAATGAGCTGAATCTCAGTAAGTTCAGTTTGTGTGTCTGTGTGGAATTTGCCTTAAGTTGTAATCTTTAACAAGTATGGCTTCTCCAACACAGTTTCCAATGGATTTAGAGGCATGGTAATGTGATAATGTGAGATAGTGCCAGAGAGAAAGTAGGGCAGTACATGTGTAACATATGCTAGCATAAATAGCTGGAGTTTTGTAAAGAATTTTATGTCATTTGAATATCAAACTGATTTGAACAGGTGCTTGTGTTAATGTGTTTGTAAAGTTGCTTGTGCTAAATATGTATCAACAGTGGGTCCTGCTGGACAGAAAAGTATTACACATGTATGTTAGGCTATATTGTAACTGCTGAAATTTATATATTTTAACAAAGGATGCTGGAAGGGAAGGGGTTAAACTCAGCTCTGCTAACCTTATAAAAATAGTATGAAATTAAATGACTTGGTTTAGACCATAAAGATTTTATCTCACAGGCCTGACTGTAGCCAGAGATGCAATGTCTGGGTGGGGATCCGGCTCTTACTGTCCTTAGTGGTGAACTAATTGCTACCCTATGGTGCCAGAGAATGGCTGGGTACTTTCATTAGGAAGGATGAAAGTACTGGAATTGTTTTACAATCTCCAGATGCTGGAATAAGTCTTAGCAGGGCTCTAAGATTGAAGTGTGACACATCTGTGCTAGATCCTGCCTCACTTTCCAGTGAGGAGGTAGTGTGAGAATCACAGAGTCAAATGACCAGATGTGATGTAATTTTTGTAGCCAGCAGTGAAATATTTATATACTAGTGAGAGATGTGACACTGACATGCAGCACTATGTTATTGGAACTGACAACAAAGACAATCATCCATTTCATCTTGTCTTGTTCTAGCAAGTAAGTAACCGGGGAACAGTAATTCCTCAGTCAGTTAGGAAAAGTGAGACTTGTTAAATATTGTTTTCTGTATATGTCTGAATCTTTCCATCTGTGTTGTTTTTATATTTCCTGTGAATTGAAACTCTGGTGTTTACTGTAAACAGATATTCAGTATCTTCATGTTTTCTATTTTATTTATTATTAAATGCATCTAAAGCTTTCACTGTAGCTGGTCTTTTAGAAAACAGTTTATCCTTTGAGTAACTGCATTTATTTGGTGGCACTGTAGCATCACACTCCTGAAAGTCTTGCTGATTGGCTTGGAAACACTACCATATATACAAGTACTAATTTTACTAAGAGTAATTGGATACCCTCGTAAGAGCCTTAAAGTAGCTGTCTGGTGGCAGTGAATCTACCTTACAGTCTGGGTAGAGGTGGCATAGTGCGTAAATCTGTACCAGACTTTTCCAGGGTGTGTGTGTGTGTGTGTGTGTGTGTGTGTGTGTGTGTGTGTGTGCTACATGGAACAGGAATACAGAGCACTGATTTCTGCAGAGAGAAAGGTGGAGTCTTATTTGGGGCCTGGAGAGGAAAACCCAGTCCCAGGACTGGAGTGTTCTCCCTTTATGCTCTTAATGGAAATTGTGCTTGGTGCAGACACAGCTGCATCTGTAAATGTGCGCATCCATTTTTGTTATAAGTGAACATTCCCCACCAGCGTCAGTAGTCAGGATTGAGGCTCCTTGATTACTTGCCCGGAGGAGGGACATCACTGTAGGTACAAAACAAACATGATATATTTAACATAATGCTGAAGCCATGCTGCCTTACTCAGTTTGACTCAGCAGATAGGTTATCAGATCCAATCGTATCCAACCTCAGTACCTATGTCACACTCTTGGTTCTATGGCTCGGGCTCCTCCAATATTTAAGATTTATATAATGATATTATTTCCTTCTCTAGTTATTTAAAACTGAAAGCTGAATTTTATCTTTGATAGTTTTGTAATGTTTTAAACTTGCACAGCAAATAAGGAAAGTGGGGGAATGTGATTAATGTATGTTTATATTATATATACATCTTTTTATACTGTCTTAGTTTATCAACAGCATGCTGGATTGATGTTTCTTTATTTATACATATGGTTACTGTGAAGAACAAACACACTATTGTAGTTTGTTTTGTCTTAAAATGTTTTTATTATTTTTTTATTATTATTTCTTAATCAAGTTTCACATATATTTCAATGTTTAGTTTTAAAACATAGTACTTCAATACAACCTGAATCCTGTAGGGGCAATACAGCTTGACAAGCAGTGCTGCAATACAATTTGAATCCTGTAGAGGAAATTAATTGTGGTCATGTGGTGGTGCCTGGCTTTTAAAAGGAAGTGATGTCAATGTTTTATGTAATCTGATTAAGTCAAGTGTATCTACTGACAAAAGCGCCCATTAAAAGAATATTTTTTTTTCATATTTGTCACGGTTTTTCTTATTTTCTCCTCCAATATTTGCCAATAACTGCGTCTTGTCTCCAAATTGAGTTTGTCCACTTTTACCTAATACTTTAGCTAAAGAGGCACAAAAAAATTAGAACAGCATACAAACAAACAATGAGAAGGGTGACAAGTCATCTCAAGGTTGAATATATAACAAAGCCCTGTTTGATCCGATGAGAGCCACTGGATGATAATTCAGGTAAAGGGAACAGAGAAAGGGAAGGTTCAGCTGGACGGAGGAAGACAACAGGGATCTAGCATTATGGTAAGGATATAACTTTCATATCTGATGTTGTTTCCATCTAACTCAAAAATGGGACAGATTACCTAGCTACTAACCATCCTGGGTGGTCTCATGGACATGGTAGGATATTACAAAGAATGCCAAAGACAGAGGATGCATGCTCAGCTTACAATGGGAGACAAAGGTGTGAACAGTAGACCAAGAAGCTACAGCACAAATCTCATCTACCGTGGAGGCTGCCACCTTTCCAGTTAAATAAGCCCTTGGTTTGTGTGACAGAGACAACTCCTTTTCTTTGTAAGCAAAGGCAACACAATCTGAAGGCCACATGAACAAAGTGATTTTGAAAACACCATGTCCCAATTTGTTTTTTGAGAAGGAAAGAAAAAGTTGGTCCATCTTACTAAGATCTTTGGTATGATGCAGGTAGAATCTTAATTGAGAGTGGGCATTCCTCAAATACAAGGCATATTCCTCTTTATTACAAACATTTGGGAAGGAAACTAGTAGATTAATAGTCTGATTAAGAGCAGCTTCTCAGGCATCTTTAGGGAGAAAGCTTTGATTGGTCTGAAGAGATAACCCATCCTTATGAAAATTCAAGTAGGGAGGTTTGCAACATAGGGCAAGATAGGGAACTCAGAAATTCTAGCTGACATGATGTCCACTGGAAAATAGTTTTCCAAGACAGAAATTACAGTTGTGTTGATACTGTGGGTTCAAATGGGGACAAGGTAGGGACCTGAAGCAAAAAAATAATATCCCAAGGATGAAATGGATCTTTGATAGGGGCTCTAACAACAAACACCCCCTTTAAAAAAGATTTAGACAGTTTCAAAGAAGCCATGGTGTTCTGGTTTGCTCCCATGTGAAGATCAGATATAGATGCTAAATGAACCTTAATTGTAGAAAACCTAGCACTATCTTGAAATAACCATACCAGAAAATTCAGAATCAATGGTAAGGGTGCTGAGAAAGAATCTAAGTCTTTACAGGAATTTCAGTTAGCAAACCTTTTCCATTTACTTTTGTAAACTTTTCTTGTGTTCTGTTTTTGTGACAAAGATAAAATCTGAATAGCTGATGTAGAAAACCTGGCATCCCTGGCCATCAGTGAAACTGAGGGAACCATGTGATTATTTTCAGAACTTTCAAATTATAGTGAGGCTGACTGGATGACAGAGACAGAAGGTGTGTCATAGGATCCAACACTCAAGGAGGCTGTTTCAGATGAGGCCAAAGGAAGGGAAACCAGAACTGCTGGGTCCAGAAGGAAGCAATGAGAATCACTGTTGCCTTGCACCAGATGGCTTTCTGTAGAAATCTGGTTATAAGGGCAGAGGGTGGAAATGTATAAAGGAGACCTTGGGGCCAGTTATGGGCTAGATCATCTCTCATAGGATCAGGGCAAAATATCTACTGCACTTGGTTTTCACGTGGGAAGCAAAGAGATTGCAGCATGGCTGGCCCCAGAGATCAAAAATCATAGTTGCCACTGTCTGGTTGCGGGACAACTTGTGACCCAGAAGAATAAATCTGCTCAGTTTGTTGTCTAAGACACTGGAACACCCCGGGATGTGTGTTGCTACAAGAAAGTGTTGGGGAGACATTGCCCATTGCCACACCTTCATGGCTTCCTAGCATAGTGGGTATGAACAGATTCCCCCTTGCTTGCTGATATACCACACCAATGCCATACTGTCCATCTGGATAGATATCACGCCCCTGGGGAGGAAGTCCTGAAAGGCCTGCAATACTAGAAGGGCTGCACTCAACTCCAAGATGTTAATGTGAAGTTTGCCCTCTGTCATCAACCTCATGCCTTGAACCATGTTCCCTTGAAATGTCCCTCTCCGAGTGGGGTGGAAAAGTAAAAGGTTGACCCCATGTGACTAATGGAGAGGTGATCAGCCAAAGAAAGTGACTCCTCCATATCGGAGTGAGACATACAGAGAATTGTAGGGATTGAGTCATCATTGACCAATGGATAGACAAGGTCCGCTGCAATACTTTCACATAAAATCTTGCTGAAGGTACCAGCATAATGGAAGAGGCTATTGATCCCAACAGATGAAGTGCAGTTGTCTAAGTAAATTTACCATAACAGTAAATATTCAAATGATCACTGCTGCAGTACACCAAGCTGTGTGTGTTATATTCTGCATAGGATCTGCAGGACACCTTCCATGCACCCAAAACATTAGTCCCCTCAGGGTGAGCTGACTAAAGAAACAGGTTTGGGAGCCAAGCCCTAAAGGGCTTTCATGCCAACTAAGAGAGAGTGCCTGAGCCCTGACAGGACAATGCTAGTTACAACATAAAAATGAAAATCCACATCTTGGCATAAAGAACACACAAAAAAACAAGGAGAATGGAGAGAGGGAGTGGCTATTGCAGCAGTGACCATTCAAACATTTACTCCTGTGGTAAGTTTACATACACAACTGTACTATTTTCTTCATGTCGATTACTGCTGCAGCAGCCTTAACTACATGGGAAGATTACCACAGCTTACAAATTTTGGGAGGTGGAAGGTTCCAGGAGTCCACTGAGAATGGTCCTTGCAAAGCCTGAACTAGACCTAGAAAAGGAATATGCTTGTAATGCCTTGCAAAAGCTTGTACAGAGGATCAAGTTGCTGCTTCCAGAATACTTCTAAAATCCAATCCTTTCCATAAAGTCATAGATGAAACCAATACCCTGGTATAGTGAGGTCTTGACCCTGCCTAAAATAGTTGTGTTGTGTTGAGTATAAAAAAAAAGATAATAGCCTTAGACAACCATTTGGAAACTGTCTTTAGTGACAAAGGATGTCCCTTCTTCTTACCTTCACAAGAAATAAACAGGAGATCCAAAGATCTGTAAGATTTAGTTCTGTTAAGATAGTACCGACTTATCCATGGACATCCACAGTATGCAGTTTCCCTTTTCCTTCATTTTTAGGATCAGTAAAGAAAATGGGGAATGGACAGTGTAGCTTAAAGTAAACTCTGATACTTTAGGCATGAAAGAAAGATTAGTTCTCAAGGAAAGCCTATCTCAGTGGAAAATGAGATAGGGTTGACTCACCATAAGACCTTGCAACTCAGACACTCTTCTTGCAGAGTTAAGATCTCAAGAAGGGACCAATGGTTTTCTTGGAGGCCTGGTAAGCAAATCTCCTTTCAAAAACATTTTAACATGACATTGCATTGAAGGAGGAGGATCCATGGGCAGGCATGCTGAAATGGCCAATAAATGAACACTGAAGGAGGAGTAAGAAAGGTCAAAGGAAAGTAACTCACACAAATATTGTAGAACCAGAGAACAACTAGCCCTAAATGGATGCTGGCACCAAGAAGAAAGCCTTTTCCATTTGCTAATTATATGATTTTGTTGTAGCAGGCTTTCTTAGTTCAAATGGTACCTGCTGCACATCCTCAGTAAGCAGATGCCTAAAAGAAATCAAGACGCTATCATCCAAGCAGTCAATTGAAGTTGATTAGTGTTGGGGTGTATCAAACAGCCCTGTTCTTGTGGAACTTGGGGTATTCCAACTGAATCTTCAGATGTACCCTGGATAACGGTGGAAAGGGTGGAAAAACATACAGGAACATTCATGTCCAAGGAAGAAAAGCAGATGTGTTTTCCAGGCCTTCTTGCATGGAGTCCTGGAACAGAGTCTTGCCAAGTGATTATTCAGACAGGAGGCAAATGGGTCTAGTAGAAGAACTCCCCACAGATGGATCAAATCTTGGAAGACCTCCTGATCTAGTTTGCATAGAAGCAGTCAGGTCTGTCCTGTCCAGCTCCTCTTGTCTGCCACACAATATTATTCTGATGGAATGAAATATGCGTGTAGAGTGAGACTGCGCTGTGAAGCTCTATCCCAAGATATCATGGCTAGTCTGCAAAAGGGTTACAACAAGAATCTCCCCTGCTTGCTGATATGGTGTTGTCTGAAACAACTTGAAGAGATCCTGGGAACCAAAGATGATTCAGACAGTTGAGTGCCCAGATCATTGCAAGAATCTCTGTTATATTTATGTACTTGCATCTGTCCTAGGAGTCTCACACACCTTGCGCTATTATCCCACCTGAAACTGCTTCCAAGCAAAGTCTGAGGCATCTGTGATCACTAACTGCTTTGGAATAGGGAGGGAGACCTAAATTTAGGGATATTTGCTGTATCCACCAAGTCATTTCTATTCTGACAAACTCCAGCACTGGGATTTGAAGAGGCAAGGATGTTGATGTTGAGATCGAAGACGCTTCAGATTGTATCTTCCTCAAGTGCGGTCTTGCCAGGGTCATCATGAGAATCATACATGTCAAGAGACCCAAAATCTTAAGGTATTCTCTCACAGTGACCAAAGTCTAAGTGGAAAACCTTAGTAATAGATCTAGATAAAGATATATGTGTTTTTTATGTGAAAGAAAAGCTCTTTGAACCAAGATGTCTATCTGACACCCCCAGGAGCACAATCCTGTGTGGTATCAGAAAGGATGTTTGAATGTTCTCTTAGAATCCTAGCTTGTGTAAGAGATCTCTCACCCGAGTGAGAGATTCCTGGCACTTTGAAAAAGACTCTGCAAATATAAGCAAGTCTAAATATAGAAAATGTTGATACCCTGTATCCTGCAATGAGCTATAACTGAAGCTCTTCACTTTGTGAACTCTCCTGATACAGCAAATAGTCCAAAGGGTAAGGCAGAAAACTGAAAATGTGATCCAGATACACACAACCTTAAGAAACACCAGATGGTTGGATGAAAAGAAATGTGATGACAAGCATCTTTTAAATCTAAGACTACCAGGAAACTTGAATGAGGAAGAAGAGGAAACAGATTGTGAAGTAACATCATTTTGAACTTAGGCACTATCACAAACTGGCCTAAGAAAGGCAGTAAGAAAGATCCAGAACTGATTTTCAAGCATCTTCTTTATTTAGCACTTAACATCCGTAAATAAAAACATTTCCCAACTTGGTAAGGAGTAACTGGTTCTATCACTTTCTGGAAGAGCATAGGATGAGGGACAGGTGGAAATAAGATAGTCTGCTCTGGTGGATAAGAAATAACCCAGAAATAACCCTTGTCAAGGAGAAATTTCATCTCATAGCATCTGTAACCCTGATGAATGATCTTCAGAAGTCATTTGTCTGAAACTATCTGTTGCCAAGGAAAAAAGTGGAGATTCAGACTTTATGGAAAAGGGACTCATGGTGGGAGGAATATATCAAGCCCCTTAAATAGTCGAACTGACTTGTTGGACTGTCCTTGTTTTTTTGCTTGTTTTTTTTTTTTTTTTTGGGGGGGGGGGTGTTCTTGAATTCATTTTGGACCACACTTGCCATTTTGCCAAAACTGGATAAGGAGTTACAGAATCCCTTAGAAAATTTGAAAAATGATGACAGAAAAATCTTGGAGATTTCCTGACTTAACTTACCCCCTTTAATCACACTTTTTCATCACCTCTGCAGCAAAGGAACCAAAAAGCACATCTTTATCCAAATGACAAATTAAAATCTCATTACTCATAACTTCTTGGGAGGTTCTGAGAATGCAGATAGGCAAACCTCCCCACGATAGTAGCAGAGACCATAGCCTGGAAGAATTATCAATGGAGTTATATGCATACCGTAAACAGAGAGTGGTGACTAGTATAATAGAAGAAAATAAATAACCTGAAGCAGATTTCTCCACAAAAGAAGAAACTGCAGATCAAAACGTTCCTCATAATGTAATAATTAGAACAAACATTAATGTGAGCATAACAATTAAAAACTCTGACAAATTAAAATTGCAGTCAGTTTGACTACTTAAGGGACCACTTCCCCATAGCCATCACTAATCCTGCCATCCTCATCAGAAAGAGTATGATAGGAATAAACTAACTGCTTAGCAGTAGTAGGATTAACTAAAGCTATAGCTGCTAGGTCAGACTTGGGAACAGTGTATAAAAACTTAAATATGGAGGAACTTTATATATTCTATCTAGCTTTTTAGGGGAGCAGGTTGGCTATCAGGACAATTATAGGCAGCGGAACACACATCCTCCAAAGATGACTGAACTGGAGGAATTGGTGAAGGTTCAGGACATTTCTTCTGTAACAGCTCACAAAATTTTCTGTGGGAAACTTTTCCGAGGGACAGAGGAAACTCAGTGTACTCTAACTGAAATCACTAGCACATTCTGGAAATAGTTTCAGACAGGAGCCTCAAATGGAGAATCATAAACTGAGCTCTCCTCTGAGTCTGAATCAGAAAACTGAACAGAAAACTCTATATCTGTCCCTTCACCTTCCTGCCCAGATTCAGAATCTTGAATCCCTTCAGGAAAAGAAGAATCCTTCTTTCTTTTACCAGAAAGCACCAAATAAGAAGGATCAATAGTCTGAATGAAACGGAGCCAGACCTGGTAAACTACTCTTGTGTATGGAAATTTTAGGAGGAGTAGATACATGTTTAGTTTTCTGTTTCTTTTTGACAGAAAAAAAAATGGGCCAACGCTGTTATAAAGGGCAGTAACAGCTTCTCCAGAGATGGACACAACATTCTGACAAAACAGGGAAGCCTTCCCTGCACCCTCCTCCAGGACAGACAAAAGTGGGTTTCCCTTGCCCATTGTGTGGGCCCCAACAGCAAAGGATGTAGCTAACCCCTAATCCACAGTGGCTGTAGATGCTACACATGAGGTATCCAGGGTAATGGATGAGTGGTCTGAGGTACAATAAATGGCCACAGTAAAGTCACACACCAGTGGCTTAGGCAAACTGCTAGCCTGCTGTGGTAGCAAAGGCTGTTTGCTTAACTTTTTCTTTATGTGGATGGAAGAAGGACCGACCATGGGACCGATGATCAAGTGGAAAATGGTGCCTTTTTTCCAGGGAAAATATGTAGCAAAAGCAGGGTAAAAATTTTAAATCTTTAAAAGTCACTTTTTTTACACAAAAACACAGTAAAAAGCACTTTAAGAAAATTAGCCATCCCCAAAAGTAAAATAAATGCAATTTCTCCGCAGAAGAAATACTTTTCAAATACTTTTAGCAACTTTTAAACTGATAGGGCAAAGTAGCATTCTCGTTTAAAAGTATAATACAGTCTCATGACAGTCTGTTAATACACAAACTCCTAGCCTTAAAATAACTTTCCTAAATAGGAAAATGTTAATAAACAAACAATTTTTTATAATGGAAGAATTTACCCCAGAAGGAAAATTACCTGCCCAACAAAGGAATGGCAGAAGCTGACCGTCGATCCTTGAAAGCCTCAAAGGGCGCACTCTTCGGTGGCAGGAAAGCTCAGAAGGACTTTGTGCCTGTGTTTTTAGTCATCTCAGCTTGAGCTGACTAATAGGAAGGTGTCAAAGCTTTGGAAGCTGGCCAGCTGTTATATCCTATGCAGGATATAACTCATACAGCTTCAGCTACTGCAACAGTTACTGATATGAAGAATATTTAATTTTGCTGGGGGGTTTGAAAAAGAGAGGATCTTGGAAGCTTGGTAACAGAGGCTGAGAACTCTCAGTTCCTGACGTTTGGCAATTTGAGATGTTGTATCCAGGTGGCACTCTATGAACTCCATTGTTCATGTCAGTGTCAGATGGCTTTTGCTTAATTTTACAGTGATTTTCATGTGTGGAGCTAAATGGAGTAAAAAGTCCTTACATTGGGTAAGCAGATCCTTGGTGGGTGCAGTGAGAAGAGAGTCATCTATGTAGGGGAACACCCACAACCCTAGTAGTCTTAGATATACTGCCACCACTGCAATGCATTTGGTGAACACCCTGAGGGCTATGGTGAGACCTGTGAAGAGAAAATCTAACAAACATGTTCCTTTTTGCTCTTTAAATACATTTTCATTTCAAGATGGATTGCTGATTGTTTTAGTCTGATTTTGATGATTTATTTCCTGCCAACGTGGCAAGTGTACAAAGTTCTTTTCAGGAATTGGGAACTTGTGCCTAATATGGAAAGATACAGAGACAGAATCAGGAGATTTTAGGACGTGAAATTAATGCTGTAGGGTTCATTTTCAATTAGTCAGTGGCTATATTTTACTTGTTACAAAAATGTTGCATTTGATCAAAAATAGTATAAATTAATAAAAATACCATTGTTTGGTGAGACAGTACCTTAATGTTCTAGTCTCCCACACGAGTGTTCCCTTCAACGAATGAAACATTTATTTTCTGCTGAACTGTGTTGTGTGAAAGTTATTCTGTACCTTAACAATCCAAAAGGCAATGTTCTGAACTTGAAGTGACTGGCTCACAGACAAAAGTGGAAAAAACAGAAGAATCGCATGCAGAATTCCAAGATTTACAAAACCATAATTTCTCCCCAGCCTTCTGGTTCTGGCAAAAGGTCCTTTGTAGGGGTGGAAAAGTGTATGTCTACAGCAGACGGTTTTGCCCTCTTGTTCACTCACTTGCTCACTGGTGAGCATTGAACCATTGAAGGGTGCATTGATGTCAAATGCCTTGAAACTCTGCACCAAATCACAGAGACATATCCAAGCATGCTGGGGAATTGCAATGTCAGTGCCTGCCATTCCCGACGTGCCATCAGCTGCATAGGAGCATAGTTATATGGACACACTAGACCGACTGAAGGGCAGAAAGCTGTGACTCTACACTTTTCTGTATAGTGGCAGGCAAATTACTTGAGAAGGACTTGGAGGGTTCCTTAGTCAAGTCCCTCTGAAAGCAAGTCATTTGGGTTAGGTAGTTTAGCAAACAAACAGCAAACATTCCCGAAGCATAAGTCCACTTTCCAAATCTGTCCAACACCCTGAACACCCTGGATTCTCTATTAGGGGGATGAAGAGCGGTGCAGTCTTCAAAAAGCCTTTTCATAGTGGCCGTGGCAACCACTGCGCCATCAACAAGGGGACCCTTGCACTAATGAGGGTTATTCATGGGATATATAAGAATTTTGTTGAGTTTTCTGGGAATCAGGTCCAAAATGTTGGGTTCCTTCCAAGTCTGCTACAAGACCAAATCAATGAGCTTGTCACAGGGCAGGACCATCCAGGAGGTAGATCAGCCATCCCTGAAAGTCTGAAGGAATACTGATTCATCTTGGGAGGGGCTTCAGTGAACCAACCACCCACTTTGCTTCATCAATTCTAGAATATCCCTGAAAGAGACATCTTCCGGAGGGGATCTCGGGGACCCCTCCCTTTCCTCAAAGTCGGCATCTTCAGTTGAGTGGAGTCTAGATGCCTCCACTTGCAATTATATTTCCTGTGACGTTGTCCAGGGGGAGGCTCTGGAAAAGGCTCAGAACTGGACAGGGAACTTGCTAAGTGAGAACCCTCGAGGCTTACTAAACGTGGCTGCCATTATCTGATTGGGAGGAAGAACAGAATCTGAGGGTGTTCAGGATAGTTCTGAGTGCGAGCGAAAGACCTTCTCTCTTGACATGAAGTGATCTTTCTCAAATGCCTCAAAAGCTGAAGTTGAGACAGCTGCCAAGGAAGAACCCTTAGGATCCGAATAACCCAAAATTGGACTGTACTTGGCCCAGATCCAGCTCGGCTCCAAAGCTGACATCGTAGCCAGCTGTCCAGGGCAGAGACCACTACAAAAACACCCGAATCAACCCCTACACCTGTACCTTGGCCCCAACCTGTTAATTTCAAGACCCTTCACAATCTGATGGTATAGGAGTTGAAAGAGTGAGGGAAGCTACTGGAGTCGAAGTTGACCAAGCTCTCAGCTCTGCCAATGGTATCTTCTGGGCATCACTTGTATGGGCAGACCAGAGAAGGAGAAATCAATAAGGGAGTTGTTGGGACCTGACCAGAAGCTCCCTGTGGGGGAGTTGCTGTGGCCCCATCTGAATCTGTGCCCTCAGAAATTTCATCATCATCCTATCAATGTCGGTTTCTCAACAATCAAAAGGACCTGAACAAAGACGCTACCAAGGGTGATCTATAAGACCAGTGGGTCAATCTTTCTTGAAAAATAGGGAAATGGAACTGACAACTAGCCAGCTCCAATGAAAAATGACAAGATGGAGATAGACATTAGATCCAGTCCTGTAACCAGATATGAATGCCTTACCGTCTTTGATGTTGGACCATATGGTTCAGATGAGACTAGGGATCTTTACAAGATTTCTTCTTCTGCTTCTCTTTTTCTTTCTCCTTTTCCTTACTTCTCTCTCTCTTTATTTCCTTACCTTTACATTTATAGGACTTAGACTTGTATGACTTCTTTGCAAAAGGGGAAGCTATTGAAGAAGCTGAATAAGTTGAATCTCCCACTTGGCAGGAAAGTGACATTTAAGGACTAGCTTATTCTTTCTGTCAATTAAAGCCCTGACTCCAAAGGAACCGTAGGCCTCGCATTCAATATACAAATGATTTACCTCTAAACAATATACACACAAAGTGTATGGATGTTGGGGAAGAAGAGAATTGTGCCCACAGGTACTACACTTTTTAAAGCCACCAGACGCCTTGTCAGACATAATAGCAGAGCAAAAGGAAAATATTCAATACTGAAAGTCAAAAACAGAAAACTACTACACCACAAACTCACTACTGCAAAAGGAAAATATTCAATACTGAAAGTCAAAAAATAGAAAACTACTGCACCACAAACTCACTACTACAAAAGAAAACCTATCAACACTAGTAAAAAAAACAGAAAGGTATAAGCTTTTTTTTTTTTTTTTACTCCTGGAGAAGAGGTCACTACTGGAGAAAAGAGTGGGAAGGAAATTCCCAAAAAACTCCATCACAAACGATTAAATACTAATGATATTTAGGAAAAATTCTCCAAAAGGCAGACTAGAAATAGTGAGAAAAATCCATCCATCTTCGCTATGAAAGCTGAGTCCTCAGGATCACGTCTTCTATGAATAGATGGCAAATGAGATCTAAGGTATTGTATGGAAAAGAGAGAGTTATGGGTAGGGGAGGAGCTTGAGCCCTGGATCCAAGAGCTTGAAAAAAGATGCAAAGGTTGGATTCAATCAAATCTGATAAACCATCCATTACGTTGGATGAAAAAGACAACACTAGATACCTTGGCACATGGGGGGGGGGGTGCTTTCTGCATTTTTAAACCAGGTTTCTGTAATAGGTTCATAGGTTCATAGATTAGTACTAGGCTAACAAACCTTCTGGGCCATTTTAAGCCTAGCCAATTACTCCATGTGAGAATCAAACCCTGTACCTTGTAACTGTAAAGTAGACACCTTAACCATTATGCCAACCTCCCACATATGTATGAATGTACTCCAAATGCATTGGTAATTCAAGGTCAGGCAATTTATTACTCAGATTCCTAACATTAAGAATAGACACAATGATATTGTCCAGTGCTTTATTTTGTTTGATGTTTTACATGGGAAAATCCACTAGCTGGACTCTGCCTAAAAAGGCACTATGCTGGCAGGAAGGGCTTTAGACAGTATGTAGATACCCTGGAATGAGAGATGTAAGCCATCCTTGGCAAAGCCAGTAGGGCTGTGCATTAGTTCCTCGTATGCTGACACATACTAGAGCCCCTTCAAATGACACCAATTGATAAGCCAAATGTTTAAATCAATCATGTTTTCTTGTGCCCTGGCATCATTCTTGGCAAAGGTAGGATTCTGCTCAATAGCAGAGTCTTGCCTGCACTGACTACATGCACAAACAGCTTGAAAATGTCTCTCCGCATATTCTTTATAGAGTTTTGAGT
This sequence comes from Protopterus annectens, assembly GCF_019279795.1. Lineage (NCBI taxonomy): Eukaryota > Metazoa > Chordata > Ceratodontiformes > Protopteridae > Protopterus > Protopterus annectens. The sequence continues at coordinate 595,610,407 of NC_056727.1, read as the reverse complement.
GCCTGGTCATTTACACCCACATAGACCATCACAGTGCCACAGTCATACTTGTTCATCTTGGGGGTATGATAAGTCCGAGTTTGGTGCCAGAATGACAACTTACCATCATCTCATTTGTGTCCACCCTTGTAAAAGTAGAGTCTGTGTAACTTATTACGGAGTCATCAGTCACCAGTACAGGTTTCTGAGTTGAGCATTTAAGTACACTTGGTTTAGGTCAAGATTTTTTTTTCTATTGTGACTCTTGGTTTTATATGTGGTAATATATATTGCGTTTTTAAATTTCCACTGAGCCATAGTCTTGCTAGACCCAGAAAACATAGGCATTGACTTTTTTACAGCCTCAGCATATGATCATTTTCCATGTATTTGTGTGGAATGCTGTGGAGGTGTGTGGTCCTCACAGGATGTGTTTTTTTTTTTTTGAGAGTGATGTCTCCATGTTACTTAAATATCTGTATATTTCACATATAGTTTGTGATGCAGTAAGTAGGAGTTCATTGCCTGTGAGCATCAGGCAGTTGCTACGCTGCCTGAGTATACCAAGTGGTATAAGGCTGGCAACTGAAGGAAGAGAAACTGACTGACTTTTCATTCAGTCTAAGGGTGTAGAAAATTAGGGATATAAGACTCATTTGAACAGTACATGGTTTTCCGGATACCTGCTTTTGTATTAAACAATGTGATTATATGCAGTAGTGCCATCTGTGCCAGCGAAAGTAGGGCAGTGCATGTGTAACATATGCCAGCATAGCTAGCTGAAGTTTTGTAAATAATTTTATGCCATTTGACTATCACACTGATTTGTACAGATGCTTGTGTTAAAAATTTATTTGCAAAGTTTGCGTGTTAAAAATGCATCAACAGTGGGTCCAACTGGACAGAAAAGAGTTATGCATGTAAGTCACACAGTACTATTATAACTGATTAAATGTTTATGTTTTAACAGATAATTCTAGAAAGGAAGAGGTTAATCTCAGTCAGGCTAATTTTAAACAATAGGCTGAAAATTAAATGGGTTGGTTTAGGCCATAAAGATTTTATCTTACAGGTCTGATTGCAGCCAGAGACAAAAATGTCTTGGAAAACAGGACTAGGAATCTTACTGTTTTGTCCTTAGGGGTGAACTAATTGCTAGCCTGGAAGAGTGGAAGTTTTTGAAATTGTTTTATAGCTTTCAGATGATACAACAGATCTTAGCAAAGCTCTGGGTGTGTATTGTACCAGAGTCAAATGACCAGATGTGATGTTATTATATAATTAGCACTGAAATGATTTGTTTAGATATCAGTGAGGGATATTCTGGAATTCTTGCAGCAGCGCTTTGTTTTTCAGAACCTGACAGGAAAGATCTCTCATGGATATCTCACACAACCTCATTCCTCATCTGGGCTTGCTGTAGTAAGCAACTCAACACACTTCATCTTGCCTTGCTTTAGTAAATAACCAGGGAATAGCAATTCTTTAGCTCAGTCAAGAAAACACAGTGAAATTATTTAAGTACTGTTTTTCCTCTATCTGTGTGAATCTGTCTGTGTTATTTTTAATATTTCCTGTGATTGAAACTCTGGTGTTTACTATAACTAGATATTCAGTATTCTCATATTTTTTATTTTATTATTTATTAAATATTTCTATACTTTTCATTATGGCTGGTCTTTCAGAGAATACTTTTAACATCTTAAGAGTACTTATGCTTAATTTAGTGACCCTGGCCTCTCCTGAAAGCCTTCCTGCATTGGTCAAACTCTACCATTTGTATTAGTATCAGTGTTGGATTTTACTCAGTATAATTGGGTACCTTTGTAAAAACCTTAGAGTAGCTGACTGTTGGCAGCATAATTACCTTATAGTTTGGGCAGAGGGGACACATGTGGTAAATCTGTGCCAGCCTTTTCCAGGTATGTGTTTGAAAATCCAGTATCCAAGTGTGTGTGTCAGCTACTTGGAACAAGGACACACAACTTCAAAGTGGTCGGTCTGGAGTCTTGTTTTGGGCTTGGAGAGAGAGCGAGAGAGTCCAGCCCAAGGTCTGGGGTGTGCCCCCTGTGTGCTCTTAAGGCAAGCCGTGCCTGGTGCAGAAAGCTGCATCTGAAAATACTGAGTGAATCCATTTTTGTTCCTAGTGGCCTTTCCTTACAGGTGTCAGTGGTGAGGATAGAAGCTCTATGATTACTAACCCGGAATAGAGATCGTCACAAAATAGAAGTTATGTCCTTACCATAACGTTCCATGTGGAGTGTTCATCTCGCCTTTGTTCTTACACATGGGGTTCGGAGCCGATCCTCGGCTCCGTGCCGGCCTCTTGCAAGCTCTGCATCGAGAAGAAGCTCGAGACAATCTAATACCCACAATCCCCCTCTGCCTTTACCTCAGATCTAGTTTGCAAGCAAACCAATCTACATAATAGCACATTCATGTCATACACCTATATATACATAAACAGACACATATAAAGAATATGTGTATACCAACTATGTACACAGAATAATGACAGTAGCAAAAAAGAAATGCTTCTGGCCAGGCATCAAAGAACGTTCTTCCTACGGGTGGGAGGTGGGACTGTAAGAACAAAGCGAGATGAACACTCCACATGGAACGTTATGGTAAGGACATAACTTCTATATGTGATAGTGTTCAATCTCGCCGTTTGTTCTTACACATGGGTAGCGTCCCTAGCTCCTTGATCCTGAGGAACTCACGGAGGGCGTTCTTGAGCACAGTGGAACCAAAGGTTGCCCTGTCCCTAGAAACCTTATCTACTTTATAATGAGAAATAAATGTATGTGGCTTAGACCAGGTAGCAGCCGCAAATAGCATCCAGAGGTAGGCGAGCTGCATGAGCTAAAGGCGTAGATATTGATCTTGTGGAATGTCCTTTGGGTTTGTTTAAAAGTGGTTGATTTGCAGAATCATACATAGATTATACAATCCGTTAACCACTTAGAAAGAGTTCTTTTGGTAAGTGCAAGTCCTTTCCTGCTATCAGCAAAAGCCACAAAGAGTTGATCTGTTTTCCTGTGATCTTTGTTCTATCCAAATAAAAACCTTAGCTGTCTGTGAACATCCAATTTGTGTAACATATACTCCATTTTGTTGGAGTGGTTTTGAAGAAAGTGGGTAATTCAATGGACTGATTAATATTGTTAATAGAACACACTTTAGGGAGGAAGGATGAATTGGTTGAAGAGAAACTCTGTCAGAGTGAAAGATTAAATAAGGGTGCTTGATGGAGAGAGCCTGGAAGTTCAGACACTCGTCTAGCAGAAGTAATGGCTACCAGAAAGAGAGTTTTCCAGGACAAAAATTTTAATGGGCAAGAAGAGGCAGGTTCAAGGGGGCAACATTAATTTAGATAGCAACAAGTTTAGACTCCAAGGTGACGTAGGAGATCTGACCGGAGGTCTAATATGAAAAACTCCTTTTAAAAAGGCTTTACAAAGTCTGTGAGCCATGATAGGAGCTCCACATTCTTCCACATGGAAATTCGAAATGGCTGCCAATTGAACTCTTAGAGTAGCAGGAGAAGCACCCTGATGAAATAAGTCTGTTAAGAATTCTAATATCTTATTCAAAGGAGCTATAAAGGGATCAACGTGGTGTGTATTCGCCCAGAATGCAAAACGTTTCCATTTGCTAGTATATGTTTTAGTAGTGGAAGCTTTATGCGAAGCCACTAATATGTCCTGGACTGCTGGTGACAAGAGATTAGACCTGGCTAAGTTGGGAATTGGAGCAGCCAAGCTGCTAGATGGAGTGACAGGGCGCGGGATGGGGAACCCCTGACGAGTGAGTCAATAGATCTGGCTCTGGGTCCAGAATCCAGGGTCCCCGAATGCAGTGAATTTTCAGGAAGGGAAACCAAATTTGTGAGGCCAGAATGGAGCAATGAGGATTATCGTCCTGTGAAGGTTCCTGGCTTTCTGGAGAAATTTCTATATCAGAGGAAATGGGGAAGCAGCGTATAGGAGTCCCGGGGCCAATCGAAAACCAGTCGTCCCTGGGGACTTCCCTGGAGGGGGTAATAGGGCAAAGTAGCTCCTGCATTTGGCATTCATTGGAGGCATAAACAGATCGCAGGAAGGCTGGCCCCACTGCGAAAGATCCTTTTAAGCCACTGACTGTTTTAGAGACCACCGTGCGGTAACAGAATTGCTCTGCTCAGCCTGTCGGCTATGGCGTTGGATGACCCGGGATGTGCGTTGCTATTAGAGCGACCCGTGGACTCCGCCCACTGCCAAATTCTCATGGCCTCTCTGCATAGTTGATAGGACTTGGTTCCCCCTTGTTTGTTTATGTACCAGACTACCGACATGTTGTCCGTCTGAACTGCAATAGTCCCTAGAGGAAGAAGGGGAGCAAAGTGTTGCAACGCTAGAAACACTGCCCTCAACTCTAGAACATTGATGTGCAGATTGTACTCCAAATTGGTCCATTAGCCTTGGACTGTCTGTCCCTGAAAGATGCCCCCCCACCCTATCAGGGAAGCGTCCGTGGTCACCGTAACTGTGGCGTGGGTAGTACAAACGGCCTCCCTGGGAAAGGTTGCACGTTTGGAGCCACCAGTTTAGATCTGTTTGCAAGTCTTTGTTATGAGAATCTCGTGTGTTAGAGGTAGTTGTTGAAATGACCATTGAGCAAATAGTAGCCATTGTAGAACTCTCATGTGCAGCCTTCCCAGGGAATTGCAATAAGGGAGGCTGACATGAGGCCCAACACCTTCAGTACTAGCTTTGCAGGAGATTTTCTTGACAAGAGTAGAAGGCGTATGTGAGTCTGCAGTGATAATATCCTTTCTGGGGAAGCCTCAGAATTAATTGACGTGTGTTTTTTAACTTTTTTTTGGGGCCTCCCTTAAAAAGAAACAAGGGGGGTATTTTTTTTGGTGGAATTGGGCCCTGAAGTAAGGATTTTCCCCGAGTTGAAAGAGTGAGGAAGCTACTGGAGTCGAAGTTGACCAAGCTCTCAGCTCTGCCAATGGTATCTTCTGGGCATCACTTGTATGGGCAGACCAGAGAAGGAGAAATCAATAAGGGAGTTGTTGGGACCTGACCAGAAGCTCCCTGTGGGGGAGTTGCTGTGGCCCCATCTGAATCTGTGCCCTCAGAAATTTCATCATCATCCTATCAATGTCGGTTTCTCAACAATCAAAAGGACCTGAACAAAGACGCTACCAAGGGTGATCTATAAGACCAGTGGGTCAATCTTTCTTGAAAAATAGGGAAATGGAACTGACAACTAGCCAGCTCCAATGAAAAATGACAAGATGGAGATAGACATTAGATCCAGACCTGTTTTTGTCCTGTAACCAGATATGAATGCCTTACCGTCTTTGATGTTGGACCATATGGTTCAGATGAGACTAGGGATCTTTACAAGATTTCTTCTTCTGCTTCTCTTTTTCTTTCTCCTTTTCCTTACTTCTCTCTCTCTTTATTTCCTTACCTTTACATTTATAGGACTTAGACTTGTATGACTTCTTTGCAAAAGGGGAAGCTATTGAAGAAGCTGAATAAGTTGAATCTCCCACTTGGCAGGAAAGTGACATTTAAGGACTAGCTTATTCTTTCTGTCAATTAAAGCCCTGACTCCAAAGGAACCGTAGGCCTCGCATTCAATATACAAATGATTTACCTCTAAACAATATACACACAAAGTGTATGGATGTTGGGGAAGAAGAGAATTGTGCCCACAGGTACTACACTTTTTAAAGCCACCAGACGCCTTGTCAGACATAATAGCAGAGCAAAAGGAAAATATTCAATACTGAAAGTCAAAAACAGAAAACTACTACACCACAAACTCACTACTGCAAAAGGAAAATATTCAATACTGAAAGTCAAAAAATAGAAAACTACTGCACCACAAACTCACTACTACAAAAGAAAACCTATCAACACTAGTAAAAAAAACCAGAAAGGTATAAGCTTTTTTTTTTCTTTTTTTTTACTCCTGGAGAAGAGGTCACTACTGGAGAAAAGAGTGGGAAGGAAATTCCCAAAAAACTCCATCACAAACGATCAAATACTAATGATATTTAGGAAAAATTCTCCAAAAGGCAGACTAGAAATAGTGAGAAAAATCCATCCATCTTCGCTATGAAAGCTGAGTCCTCAGGATCACGTCTTCTATGAATAGATGGCAAATGAGATCTAAGGTATTGTATGGAAAAGAGAGAGTTATGGGTAGGGGAGGAGCTTGAGCCCTGGATCCAAGAGCTTGAAAAAAAGATGCAAAGGTTGGATACAAACAAATCTAATAAACCAACCATTACGTGGAAAAAAAAAGACAACACTAGATACCTTGGCACAGGGGGGGGGGGGTGCTTTCTGCATTTTTAAACCAGGTTTCTGTAATAGGTTCATAGGTTCATAGATTAGTACTAGGCTAACAAACCTTCTGGGCCATTTTAAGCCTAGCCAATTACCCCATGTGAGAATCAAACCCTGTACCTTGTAACTGTAAAGTAGACACCTTAACCATTATGCCAACCTCCCACATATGTATGAATGTACTCCAAATGCATTGGTAATTCAAGGTCAGGCAATTTATTACTCAGATTCCTAACATTAAGCATAGACACAATGATATTGTCCAGTGCTTTATTTTGTTTGATGTTTTACATGGGAAAATCCACTAGCTGGACTCTGCCTAAAAAGGCACTATGCTGGCAGGAAGGGCTTTAGACAGTATGTAGATACCCTGGAATGAGAGATGTAAGCCATCCTTGGCAAAGCCAGTAGGGCTGTGCATTAGTTCCTCGTATGCTGACACATACTAGAGCCCCTTCAAATGACACCAATTGATAAGCCAAATGTTTAAATCAATCATGTTTTCTTGTGCCCTGGCATCATTCTTGGCAAAGGTAGGATTCTGCTCAATAGCAGAGTCTTGCCTGCACTGACTACATGCACAAACAGCTTGAAAATGTCTCTCCGCATATTCTTTATAGAGTTTTGAGTGCCTGGTCATTTACACCCACATAGACCATCACAGTGCCACAGTCATACTTGTTCATCTTGGGGGTATGATAAGTCCGAGTTTGGTGCCAGAATGACAACTTACCATCATCTCATTTGTGTCCACCCTTGTAAAAGTAGAGTCTGTGTAACTTATTACGGAGTCATCAGTCACCAGTACAGGTTTCTGAGTTGAGCATTTAAGTACACTTGGTTTAGGTCAAGATTTTTTTTTCTATTGTGACTCTTGGTTTTATATGTGGTAATATATATTGCGTTTTTAAATTTCCACTGAGCCATAGTCTTGCTAGACCCAGAAAACATAGGCATTGACTTTTTTACAGCCTCAGCATATGATCATTTTCCATGTATTTGTGTGGAATGCTGTGGAGGTGTGTGGTCCTCACAGGATGTGTTTTTTTTTTTTGAGAGTGATGTCTCCATGTTACTTAAATATCTGTATATTTCACATATAGTTTGTGATGCAGTAAGTAGGAGTTCATTGCCTGTGAGCATCAGGCAGTTGCTACGCTGCCTGAGTATACCAAGTGGTATAAGGCTGGCAACTGAAGGAAGAGAAACTGACTGACTTTTCATTCAGTCTAAGGGTGTAGAAAATTAGGGATATAAGACTCATTTGAACAGTACATGGTTTTCCGGATACCTGCTTTTTGTATTAAACAATGTGATTATATGCAGTAGTGCCATCTGTGCCAGCGAAAGTAGGGCAGTGCATGTGTAACATATGCCAGCATAGCTAGCTGAAGTTTTGTAAATAATTTTATGCCATTTGACTATCACACTGATTTGTACAGATGCTTGTGTTAAAAATTTATTTGCAAAGTTTGCGTGTGTTAAAAATGCATCAACAGTGGGTCCAACTGGACAGAAAAGAGTTATGCATGTAAGTCACACAGTACTATTATAACTGATTAAATGTTTATGTTTTAACAGATAATTCTAGAAAGGAAGAGGTTAATCTCAGTCAGGCTAATTTTAAACAATAGGTTGAAAATTAAATGGGTTGGTTTAGGCCATAAAGATTTTATCTTACAGGTCTGATTGCAGCCAGAGACAAAAATGTCTTGGAAAACAGGACTAGGAATCTTACTGTTTTGTCCTTAGGGGTGAACTAATTGCTAGCCTGGAAGAGTGGAAGTTTTTGAAATTGTTTTATAGCTTTCAGATGATACAACAGATCTTAGCAAAGCTCTGGGTGTGTATTGTACCAGAGTCAAATGACCAGATGTGATGTTATTATATAATTAGCACTGAAATGATTTGTTTAGATATCAGTGAGGGATATTCTGGAATTCTTGCAGCAGCGCTTTGTTTTTCAGAACCTGACAGGAAAGATCTCTCATGGATATCTCACACAACCTCATTCCTCATCTGGGCTTGCTGTAGTAAGCAACTCAACACACTTCATCTTGCCTTGCTTTAGTAAATAACCAGGGAATAGCAATTCTTTAGCTCAGTCAAGAAAACACAGTGAAATTATTTAAGTACTGTTTTTCCTCTATCTGTGTGAATCTGTCTGTGTTATTTTTAATATTTCCTGTGATTGAAACTCTGGTGTTTACTATAACTAGATATTCAGTATTCTCATATTTTTTATTTTATTATTTATTAAATATTTCTATACTTTTCATTATGGCTGGTCTTTCAGAGAATACTTTTAACATCTTAAGAGTACTTATGCTTAATTTAGTGACCCTGGCCTCTCCTGAAAGCCTTCCTGCATTGGTCAAACTCTACCATTTGTATTAGCATCAGTGTTGGATTTTACTCAGTATAATTGGGTACCTTTGTAAAAACCTTAGAGTAGCTGACTGTTGGCAGCATAATTACCTTATAGTTTGGGCAGAGGGGACACATGTGGTAAATCTGTGCCAGCCTTTTCCAGGTATGTGTTTGAAAATCCAGTATCCAAGTGTGTGTGTCAGCTACTTGGAACAAGGACACACAACTTCAAAGTGGTCGGTCTGGAGTCTTGTTTTGGGCTTGGAGAGAGAGCGAGAGAGTCCAGCCCAAGGTCTGGGGTGTGCCCCCTGTGTGCTCTTAAGGCAAGCCGTGCCTGGTGCAGAAAGCTGCATCTGAAAATACTGAGTGAATCCATTTTTGTTCCTAGTGGCCTTTCCTTACAGGTGTCAGTGGTGAGGATAGAAGCTCTATGATTACTAACCCGGAATAGAGATCGTCACAAACACTTCTTTTCATTGATAAGTACTTTTAGTACAAAACATTGAATATTACTGGATACCAAAGATGGGAGTAATAGTGCTAGCTTCCTAGAAACAGCAGCAGCTTAATCTCCCACAAAATAATCACCACTATCTCTCACAGTTGCCAAACAATTTGTCTGAAACTTTCTGTAAAAATAACTATGTTATAAATCATAAAATCAGGAAGGAAAACAGCAGATTTAGCACAGAGAACCAAAACAGTAATGATTATTTCAGTCATATAATAGCACAACACAGCAGTTCAATTTCAGCAAAGAAAACAAAATCTGCAAAATGTGTTTAATACTACTAAAAGCATCAGAAACAGTTAAAATGGAATGGAAACAGTAAATTTAACACAGGGAAATAACATAGTAATTAATGAATACAGTCATACAAACACAAAACTTCAATTTCTAGCAAGGAAAACAAAATAAAATGAGAAAAAATTGTTTAAACGGCACTAAAATGATAGAAATCAACAGGTAACAATAAGCACAGAAGAGATACAAAAAAGTTATGTACTCACCATAACATTCCATCTGTGTTGTTCATTTTCATTCTTCCTCATGTGACGGGTTTGGATCTGAGACTTGGATCCAACTCAGCAGCTTCTACCAGATCATCAGATACAATAACTCTTGAGCTTCTTCCTATACCTATATTGATTGAGTGTGTTGCCTCTAGATATAAAAAGATAACCTATTACAGAACATAACAAGGTAGAAAGGAAAAAGGAAGCTGGAGCGCAAACAAGCAACAGAAGTTCTTGTACAACTCTTAGATCTTTCCAAAAGCAAAGGAAGGGGGCAGGAAGTTGAGGAAGAATGAATATGGACAACACAGATGGAAAGTTATGGTGATTATGTAACTTTTTTATCTGGCGATGTCCTTTTCATTCATTCCTCAACTGATGGGACAGAGTCCGCAGCTACTGTAACCTTGGGAGGCCCACATGGAAGGATATTCTGGAGTACTGCAGAGTCAAAGGTTGCTCTGTTCCTGGAAATCAAATGTAAATCACAGTGAGCAATAAAATTGAGAGAATTAGTCCAAGTTACAGCTTCACAAATGTCATCTAAGGAAACTCTTGACCAAAAGGCAGAAGAAACTGCCACAAACCTCACTGAATGAGCTCTAGGAGGCTTGGGGAGGGATAAACCTTTTTTATCATAAACAAAGAAAATACATTCCGTTACCCATTTAGCCATTGTAACTTTGGATACTGGTTTGCCGAATCTGGTAAGTGAAAAGGAAACAAATTATTGGTCAGCTTTCCTAAATTCTTTGGTTCTGTGAAGATAAAAGTTAAGTTGCCTAAGCACTTCTGAAGGATGGAGCATATACTCTCCCTTATTTGAAAAGTTAGGAAGGAAAACTGTAGGTTAATGACCTGGTTTATGTTGGACTCAGAAGCTATGTTAGGCAAGAAAAATGGATTTGTTCACAAATACACCTTGTCTATGTGGAAAGCAGGTACGGAAGTTTAGAAGATAAAAGCTGGAGTTCAGGTACTCATCTAGCCAATGTGATAGCAATCAGAAAAATGGTTTTCTAAGACAAAAATTTATGTTTTGCTCTAAATGAATGTTCAAAGGTAGGTCATGTCAAAGCCTGAATCATGATAGTTAAATCTTTAGGAGGAGAAGGATTCTTCAGTGGGGGTCAAAGTAAAATGGCTCCCTTAAGAAAGGCTTTACATGTTTTTTACATGTTCTTGAGTAAGTTTCAGATCCTCTCTGGTCTGGGGGGATCTCGTGTATGACTTTTTCTAGCAGCTTAGCAGCTTTTTATTTCTACAGTCGCTGCTTCCCTATGACTGGGTTAAACATTGGGGATTTGTTTTCACACTGGTAGTGGGGGCTAGGGAAAATGGTATAGTATAACCTCTGGATATGATTCTCTGCACCCAGGAATCTTTTGTTATAAATAGCCAGGCTCTCCAGTGCAGAGACAAACATCCACTGACTGCCTCCAGAGGGGAACAGCCAGTCCTCCTTTCAGGAGCAATGACAGGGCTTATCCAATAAGGAATCCCTGAAGTCCTGGGTCTGCAGGCCACCTCTGCCATGAGGGCATCGTCTTCCATTCACGTTCCCCCCTCTGCCTCTAGGGGAACTCTCGGCATGTGAATCTTGGAAAGGACTCTGGGATTTTCTAAACCACATTTCTCTACCTCCTCACTAATTCCTTGAGAAATGTCTTTGAATGGTTGAAAAACACACACATGGCAGACAGAGTCTTCCCCTTTTGTTCACATCTGGAGAGCATGTCCTTTACCTTGGGACTGAACAGGGAAGATCCATCAAAAGGCACATTGAGGAATGAAGACTTAAAGGGCTCCACAAAATCACAAAGTCACATTCAGGCTTGTCTCTCGATGGGTATGTCTGAACCCGCCACGCATGAGGTATCTTCTGCTGCATGAGAAATCAACCACACGGATGCATTTGAAATAGACTGGAGGGTGGTCAGTTGTGAAGTGAAGAGATTATATTTTCATCCTTGGTAGACATGGACCCAGAAAGAAATCTGGCAAGCTCCTTGGTCAGATCTCTTTGCAACCTTGCAAAATGTGCCAGATAATTTAGTGACCTGAGGGCAAAGGTCACTAAAGCACACACATGCTATCCACATTTGTCCAAAACCCTCGACTTTCTGTTAGGGGGATAGATAGAGGAACTATGTTTTGCCAAATTTTCCTAGTGATTGCAGCCACAACCACAGAAGAGACCGGGACTCCCTTGCTCCATTGTGCCTGGTCCTTAGGAGGGGGGGGCTAAGATCTTGTCTGGTCTTTTTGGAACTGGTTCTACAGTATCCAGTTGCTTCTAAAGCCAGTGATAAACAAGATCTATGAGCTCATCAGCTGGGGGAAGAGGGTCACTCAAGAAGTAGAAGGGTCAGACCTGAAAGCCTCCAGGATCACTGATTCCTCCTGGGAGGGGGTGTTGGAGGACCAACACCTTTTTGTTTCAGGAACTTCAAGATGTCTCCAAAGGACACATCTTCATGTGAGATTTGCAGGACCAAACTCATGAAAAAACAGCTTATACGAAACTCCAAAACTCGGGAGCAGTAGGATCCCCATCTGAAGCTGAATAGCAGCAAACGAGATCTAAGATATATTAGTTTGGTGAGGCATTGTGGGTAAAGGGAAGAACTCAAAAGTTCTCACATCCGATGATCTGGTAGATGTGGCAGAGTCAGATCAGAGTCTCAGATGTGAACCCATCAGTTGAGGAATTAATGAAAAGGACAACATCAGACACTACTTTCCTAATTTTTGTCTTTTAAGTTGAAGTCAGCCATTTTGCTTCTAATGCTTGAGGAGAGAAACTACTCACTGGGTGGACTGTATATGATGACTATCTTTTTGCATGTGGTTGAACCTAAATTAGGTTATCTCAAAGTCACAACTACAGCATCTGTAATAACTTGCTCCATTAAAAGAAACAGACACAGTAAATAAATAGCCACTTATAAGGTACATGGCTGATATATGACTGTGATGAAAAGTAAAAGAAATTATGGGAACTTGTTAGACTTAAATAGATTAACCCCCCCCCAACACACACACACACACACACACACACACACACACACACACACACACACACACACACACACACACAAAACATAAGCCACATTAATGATCACTTTACACTGATTTGCACCAAATACAATTCTTTATGTGACACTGTTCCTCCCACACTAGATGAGGGACTATTTAACAGTAATCAAACAATAGCAAAAGTAAACCACTTTTATGACAGACAGCCTTCTTACTCAGAAATTAAAGCCGCTTTTCTAAATGTGTATTAAATGGCCAAAGTAAAGTGTGCACTTGTCCTGCAAAGCCAGAGTAATGCTTACTTAAATTGATCATGATAGCACAATTAGTTATTTTCATGCTTAGACAGCTCCTGTACCCAGCAACTATAGCTACATTGGTGACTGTGTACCCTGAGATGTCACTGTGGCATAATAATAATAATAATCATCCTAATGGTCACAGTAACATGCATCATGCATGCTTCACAGAAATATTCTAACTTACTTTGCACAAATGCACACTAATCTTGAAAAGCTAGACTAATGACTTTCTAAACTAATCAAATGAAAAAGGGTCAGTTATTTTTTATCCATAGACAACCCCCATCGCCCAGTAGTTATAGCCACTTGGTTGACTGAGTACAGCTCAGACATCTGCTTGTTATAAAAAAAAAAAATTAAATTATGGTCACAGTAGCATGTTTCAACTTTGCATTACAAAAACAGTAGGCACAACAACGTATTCCAGTTCAATTCACAAAAATCACTTTACTATTGCAAACCAGAAAAATGAGCAAATGAGGGGTCAGTCATATTCATCCACAGATAGACCCCATACCCTGCAATAAAATGTTATGCACTCACAATAACATTCTATCTGTATTGTCCATTTTCATTCTTTCTCAACTGTTCGGTTCGGATCCAACTCGGCCGCTTCTTCCAGACTCTATGATTCTTGAACTCTTGAGCTCCTCCCTGTAACCTTAATGCCCCACCAATCTAACATACCTCAGGTCGAGTTTGCTGCCCATATGACTAACAGAGCAGTGGAAAATAAGAAAAGAATGGAAGTTGGAGATCAAACAAGGAACAGAGGTTTCTACAATAATTTCCAATTCCTCCCGGAGTAGAACAAGGAGGGGGGTTAGGTGGGTGGGAAGTTGAGGAAGAATGAAAATGAGCAACAGAGATGGAACATTATGGGGAGTACATAACTTTTTAAACTGATGTTCATTTTCGTTCACTCCTCACCTGTTGGGACACAGTCCCCAGCTACCCAAGTCCCTGGAGGACTCTAAGGAAGGGTATTCCAGAGTACCATCAAGCCAAACATTGCTCTTCCCCAAGAGACCAGATCCAGTTTGTAATAAGCAATAAACGTATGAGGATTAGCCCAAGTTGCAGCTGCATAAATATCTTCCAAGGAAGTTCTGGGCAAAAAGGCTGATGAAGTTACCATAGACCTGCTGGAGTGGGCTCTGGGTAGTTTTGGTAAAGGTAAGCCCATTATCTGATAAACAAAGGTAATACAATCAGTTAATCCACTGACCAGAGTAACTTTAGTTACTGGTTCGTCTAGTTTTAAATCAGAAGAAGAAACAAACAACTGCTTGGACTTTCTTAGATCCTTGGTTCTGTGAAGGTATAAATGTAATTATCTGTGCACATCTGACAAATGTAACAAATACTCGCCTTTGGTTGAAAAATTTGGAAAGAAAAATGGAAGATTAATGACCTGATTAATATTAGACCCAGAAACCACCTTTGGTAAAAAAAATGGATTGGTCTGTAGAACAACCCTATCCTTGGAAAAAACTAATTAAGGAGGTTTATAGGACAGTGCTTGAAGTTTAGACACACTTCAGGCAGATCAGAGGATCATAGGAGGTTACTAGGCTAACAGCCCCAGGGCCATTACAAACCTAGCCAAGTTCAACCCATGTTCCTAAGGGTGTCTGATTCAAGCAGACACTAAAATCAGCATCTAATGCCCCTGTCCAAGAGGGATCCAGGTGGTACCACTGGGGTGAATTTCCAGTTACCCATCCAACTGCCAAACTGTTAACAAAGGACTTTGTTTAACATGAATAGGAAGTTTGTTCCAAAGGTGGGGCAACCTCTGTGAGACAAATCTGTCTCTCCAGCAAGTTATGTTGATGTCACATGCCAGGTTAAGGTTCTTACAAAGAGTGACCCATGTACCATTTGACTTGTGAATTTGTAGCATTTCCATCAAAGCTGGGTCAGAGATTGCAGTATATGCAAGGCACAGGTCACCTCTGAGCAGTCTGTATGACACAGAGTAAGTGACAATGATTTCAGTCTGTCTGTATAAGACAGATCTTGAAGACCCTGAATTTTATTCGTAAGAAACCTTTGTGGTCTCTCCAGTTGCTGCAGGTGTTTGGAAAGGAACATACCAAAGGGAGGTTTGTACTCTTATTATTGGTTTTATGAGTGAAGAGTACAGGGAAGTTATAACCTCTTTTTTTCTGGAAGCAATGCCCATTACTTAAGAGATGAGCAATATAAAATGCCCTTCTTACCGCAATGGAGAAGTGGTGATCGAAGTTAAAGTTACTGTCAACCTGTGTGACATGATCTCTCACCACTGACTGTATGCTTAGGGTATTGCTATTGATGTGGTAGTTTGCAGGAACATCACCTTTGCTGAACGGGATGATAATATATTCTTTTGCATTAAGTTTAAGGCCATGACTTTGGCACCAGTCATTAGTCTGTGTAAGATCTTCTTGCAGGATGTTGACATCGCTAGGAGTTTCAATGACTGCTACAGTTTGCAGTCATTACCAAACTTTGTCAGCCACAGTCCTTTAGTTTTAGCCTTCACTTTGGAGAAGTAGATTCCAAAGAGTAGATTCCGAACAGTAGGGGTCTCAGAACCAATCCCTGTAGAACACCACTGGTTACAGGTCTGCTAGAGGAGCTGCATTCCCCTATTTTGACTGTATGAGTTCCATCAGTGAGCCAGTTTTCAACCCACCTGACAATATATGGGTTGATACCCAGTTTTTTTTTTTTAATTTCTCCAAACCGTTTGGATTTCTAATACCTTGACGGGAATGGAACCCATTCCAAAGTCAAACTACAATTAAAGTTCATAAAATTAGTATTGTTTCCGTCTTTGATGCCAGCCAAAAGTACTCTTCACAGCACCCGCAATGTGCCCAATAATGACTCCTGCAATTCATATGGGGTTACACGTATTGGTAACATATCTAAATATGATTGTAGGTTCTTTTTTATAAGACTCATTGTTCCTACTACTATTAGAATTGTCTGGGTATCTTTCTTCCCCATTGCTCTTGCTTCTGCCTGCAAATCTTCATATTTTATGACTTTGTATCTTTCTGTATAAAAGACACTGCAGTCACTGGGTGTAGCAATTTCAATGATCAATGCTACTTTTGCCTTGTTTTCATGGACCATTATATCTGGTTTTCTCACATCTATCTTTTGAACTGTTGGTAATGGGTGATCCCATGTGATGTAGACTTCATAATTTTCTATGATGTTTTGTGGCTCATGTTTCCAGTGTTTTTCAGTCACTTCAGTACCACAATGTTTGCACAATCTCCAGTGCAACAGTCTTGCCACATTATTATTCCTTTCAGTATACAATCTTTCTACCATTAGTATGTCACAACCAGCAACAAGGTGCACGACTGTTTCCAATTCTGTTTTACAAAACCTACATTTGTCTGTTTCTCCCAAATGTTCAACAGACTTTGTAAACCAAAGTTCCAGCTAGGTAAGTTTATCAATGATGTCTGAGTGAGGGATTGTGTCAAGGGCCTTGGCTAAGTCTAGGTAGGTAGTAAGCACAGATTTGCCCTCATCTAGGGCTTTGGTAACTGTCTTGAAGAAGTTCACCAAGTTTAACAGGCATGATCTCACCTTGACAAAGCCAAACTGGGTGGGGTCGAGCATTTGGAGATTTCATATATCTTTGTTGATAAGGTCCATGAACTTGCAGATACGGCTGGTCAGGCTAATGGGTGTATTAGTTCCCAGGGTCCGTGGATGCACCCCATTTGTGAAAATGGATGATAGTAGCTGTTTTCCATTCCACTGAGATGAAGCCAGTGCTTGGGCTGTGATTGAAAAGTGTGCTCAATGTTGTTGCTAATTCCTGTTTTAACCCATGTAGAACACAGCCCGGTATGCCATCTGGTTCCATAGAGGTTGTTTTTGGCCTTGGAGAGGGCATTTAAGACCTGCTGCTCAGAGATACTAGGTGGGGGACACATGTTTGGGCTACTTTGGGGCATATGTGGTGGGGACAAGGGAGTGAAGTTTTCAATGAACCTGTCAGCCAGCAAGTATGCTATATCCACAGGTTCTATATATGTAGTACTATTAACTAAGAGTTCAGCGCAAATCTGGGCCTTACTTTTGAGGTTACAGATGTAGCTAAAGAATGCCTTATGGTTATCCTTAGTTAAGGAAGCTAATTTTGATTTGCAGTTAAATTTGAAGGACTTCACTAGGAGTCTTATTTGTTTGTTTAAGTTGAGGAGGGAGTGTTTCCAGTTTTGAGACCATTCCTTCTTGCTCTTAGACAGCAATTTCTTTTTCCTATTGTATAGCCTATTAATGGCAGTTGTCCACCATGCATGTTTGGTTTTCCTTGAAAATCTTGCTTTGGTTCTATTAGGTAAGGCAGAGTCAGTACAATTGTACAAGTGCTTGTTTAAAAGCATTGGTGTACAACTCAGTATAGGTGTCTGTTCCATCAGTAGGGGGAGGGTTATTTATAAAACCACATAAGAGGTTGTAAATGGCCTTGGAGAAGTTTTTTCCTCTAATTGTTGCTTTTAGTCTAATTGTTGCTAAGGGGGAATCTTGTGTTATAGCTACTTCTAGCAAGACTGTTTTATGGTCAGATCTCACCAGGGATGGCCACACACTGAGGGTGGTGCTATGGTCTCCCATGTTGGTGGGCACCAGGTCCAGGATGTTTGAGCCCCGTGTGGGTGAGTAAACCAGCTGGCCCAGAGCACTGGAGTTAATGAAGTCCAGTTACCTTTGGGCAAGTGAGTCAGAACACATATAATTTATCCAGTCTATGGACAGGTAATTACAGTCACCAAAAACCAGGGTGTTTGGCTGTATCTTGATTAACTCACGTAGATGCAAGTAGGCTGAGTGGATGTTCTGATTCATGGAGGGTATCCTATAGCTGGCAATGACCTGAAGGTGGGTCTTACCTACAGTCAACTGTACCTGAAATAATTGGGATTGTGCTGTTTAACCATTCTAGAGACATATTTATCTTTAACAAAAATATTGATGTACCACGTCCTTTGGTTCTCATGCCTTCAGTTTGTTGGCCTGAACATGTGGAAGGAAATGTAACCTAATATAGCTGGGGTGCTCTCTGCAGCCTTAAACCAGGTCTCAGTGACTGCACAAATGTCAGCATCTTTCAGGTTAAGGACTGCTTCCAGTGACTGCAGTTTCTGGTATAGACTCCAAGCATTTAACAGCATAACTTTGAGGTTGTTTTTAGAGGGTATGTTTATGTCAGGAATTTTGTTCTTGCGACATTGTCCAAAAAAGGCTCTATGGGGATGCCAACAGCCTTAGCCAGTAACTGAAATCCCAGGGGTGACAGATGAAGACTATCTCTGGTAAAGCATCGAGGTCTGTCAACAATGTCATCCCAGGCTGAGAGATACTGGATCCCCTTTGAATGACACCAGAAACTAAGCCAATTGTTGAAGTCAATCATTTTTTGTTTGTGTTAAGGTATCATCGTAGGTGAAGGTAAAATGCTGCTTAAGACTAGGGACATACCTGCCTGAGACACGTAATATGAGAGCTCAGTCATGTCTTTCTTTACACAGTCCAGTGAGGTACGTCTTAAGTCATTCACACCAACATGGATTATGACAGAATCATAACAGTGCCTGTTGTTGACAGACTTGAGTGCATGTGTGATGTGGTGGATCCTGGCACCTGACAGACAGCTGACCATGACCTATTCCTTATCCAATCTGGTGAGAGGGTCTCACAACTGAGTCACCTATAACTAAGATATTGTTTTTTGTGTTATGCCTTAGGGGCTTGACTGGTGAGACACTGGTTTGTGATACATTATGTGTACTATGTTCTGCCAAGGATGTATTACGTGAAGCATGCTTGTGTTTGTGTTTGGTAGGTCTCTGATGTTTAGGTAAGCCTCTTGTAAGAGGACTCCACATGTAGTTTAATCTTATTCATTTTGTGGGGTGCAGAGGTGAGGGTGCATGCTGCTGACAACCTTTTGTATCAGATGGATTGACTGAATGAATTTGTGTGGACTAAACGAACTGGGTTTGTCAGTGTACATGAGGCAATTGCTACACTGCCTCAGGATGCCATTGCAAAGGCAAAGGTGTTTGCGTCTACAACCACCAATGGTACCCACTGCTGCGAAGCAGTGTGCGATGCACAAATTCTGATAAAGTGCAACAATTTCAGAACAAAAACAAAAATACAGTTCAAATAAGCAGTGATATGGTAACAATGAAGTTCAAAAGTGCAATATACAGTGAAAAAATTTTACTTCTTTTGCAGATGGCTTGGATTTGCTTATGTAGCCAATGAGAGCAAACTGATTTAAACAAATTAACAAAAAAAAAAAAAAAAAAAACCTCAAATCTGAACCCTGTTCCAGCAGCCTTCAATCAGATGAGTTCTAACTGCACACTCTTGCCACTAGGGTACAGGGGAACCCTCTCTAATAAAAGATGGCCTGGTTTAGTGCTCAAGTTATGCAAATAGAACTAGATTCAGTAGGTCTGAATTTAGTCTATGCTGCAGCAAACAAAATGCAACAATTTCAAAAAAAAAAAAAGTTCAAATAAACAGTGATATGATAAAAAATGTAGTTCAAAATATGTAATAGCAACTAAGAAAACAGTTTTCCAGGTCAAAAATTTTAGATCAGATTTAGCCACAGGTTTTGTGTCAAGGCCTGAATTACGATTTTTAAATCCCAGGAAAGGCAGAATCTTTTAAAGGATGTCTAAGTAAAAAGGTTCTTATTACAAAGGCTTGGCAAATTTAGAGGAATCTAAAGTAGAATTATTTACTCTCAGGTGAAAGCTGGAAATGGCTGCTAACTATACTCTAATATTTGAGTAACTAGCACATTCATTGAAAATTGTAGCTAAAAACTCAAGGACAGTTGAAATTAGTGCTGAAAAGGGATCTAAGTTTTTGCTTAGGGTCCAAAGAACAAATTCTTTCCCATTTACTCTTGAAAATCTTCCTGGTGGCAACTTTAAGGGAAGATAATAAAATCTGATGGATCGGAAGGACAACCTGGGCTGTCTATCAATGGAACCAGAGAAAAGTACAGTTTTGTACCTACCATAAATGTAGATGGCCGATAGGTATGCATCTGCAGTCATCACATATGGGTTGTCCTGCCTCAGACAGCCCTTCGGTCGGCCGGATTCCAAAGTCTGGGTACGGCGTCGGCTGATGTCGCCCCTTCCCCGACGTCAGAGTGCCTGGGGTATAAAAGCATCAGCCGACGCCATCTTCCTCAGTTTTTCTTGCCCTAGATGCCAGGTGCCCTCTAAGGAAGGCTAAATTTGGAGAAATGCAATAAAATCCAAACATGCACAAAAATATATACATATATAAAAACAAATACACCATAATAGATAACCCCAGCTAGCTATGAGAGGGGAATGTACCCAAGAAATACCACAGAGGGGAAGGAGGGAGGGTAAACCTGACTGCAGATGCATACCTATCGGACATCTACATTTATGGTAGGTACAAAACTGTACTATGTCCTTCAAGGATGCATCTGCAGTCATCACATATGGGTAGAATAACCATAGCCAATCTGGGGGTGGAGGATCTATGTAAAGGATGGTGTAGCTAAAATGCCCTGCAGGACTGCCATAGCAAAGCCTGCTCTGGATCTGGAATATAAAGGTAAGTTGTAATGCTTGGAAAATGTATGCACGGAGCTCCATGTAGCAGCTTCTAAAATGTCCTTGGTAGCCACCCCTCTTAAGAAGGCTGTGGAGGTGGCTGTGGCTCTGGTCGAATGAGGTCTAATGTTAGCTGGCACAGTTTTTCCATGAAAGGAGTAACAGAAACGAATGCAATTCCCTATCCATTTTGAAATTGTCTGTTTTGAAATTGTATTTTCCTTGTGCACCAGCAGCATATGCTACAAACAACTGGTCAGTTTTTCTGTAATTTTTAGTTCTGTCCAAGTAGTAGCGCAACTGTCTGTGTATGTCCAGGGTGTGCAGAAGCTTTTCCCCTTTGTTTTGTGGATTTGGAAAGAAGGTAGGCAGGTGAATAGCTTGGTTTAATGAGACCCTAGATACCACCTTTGGCATAAATGAAGGATTGGTTCTCAATGAGACTCTGTCTTGATGAAAAATAAGAAATGGCTGTACTGCCATGAGGGCCTGTAACTCAGATACTCTTCTTGCTGAGGTTATGGCCAGAAAGAAGGCAGTCTTCCAAGAGAGGAACTGTAGTTCTGCAGATGCTGCTGGTTCAAAGGGAGGCAGTGTTAGTTTTTCCAACACGAAGTTAAGGTCCCAAGTAGGCAGTGGTGGTTTCCTTGGAGGATTGATGTTTTTAATTCCTCTTAGAAACTGTCTTAGCAGCGGATGAGAGAAGACAGGTGGATCAGTATTGTACTCTGCTGAAATTTCTGAAGCATGAATTTTAATGGAAGAGTAAGACAGGCCATTGTGGAGCATTTCTGCCAAATATTCCAGGATATGTGCCATGTTCATAACTGTTGCATCTAGGCCATTTGAGGTGCTCCAGGTGTGAAATCTTTTCCATTTTGCTGAGTATGCCTTTCTTGTGGAAGGCCTGTGAGCTTCCATGATGATATCCTTCACTCTCTTGGATAGCTTATCCTGGTGATGAGTCAAGGTATTTTCCAGGCAGCTAGTTGTAATGTTTTCAGGTTGGGATGCAGCGTTTTGTAATTGTGCTGTGTCAGGAGAAGCGGCCAGGAGAAGCGGCCATTGTGGCAGAAGCCATGGTTTTGTCCATGACATGCTCTTTAGCAATGGGTACCAGTGCTGTCTTGGCCAGTCTGGAGCTATCAGAATCACTCTTGGCTGCTCTGCCCTGATCTTCAGTAAGACCTTGGTCGTTAATGGAAGAGGCGGGAATGCATACACTGTTAGAGTTCTCCAGCTGAAAGAGAGGGCATCCACTTTCCATGCTTGTGGGTGGTATGTCCTTGAGCAGAATTTCTCCAGCTGATGATTGTGTGGGGAGGCAAAGAGGTCTATGTCCGGTCTCCCCCATGATTGTGTTATCTGATGGAAGATGTCTGAGTGCAGCATCCATTCGTGTGCATCCATGATGTTCCTGCTTAAGCTGTCCGCCAGTATATTGTCCTTTCCTGGTACAAACTGGGATTGCAGCTGTATATTGAGAGTCAAGGAAAGTTCCCATAGATTCATTGCCAGTCTGCAAAGAGGGTAGGAATGGGTGCCTCCTTGCTTGTTTATGTACCACATAACTGTAGTGTTGTCTGTCCTTATTAGCAGGTGGCCTTGATGTAGAAATAACTTGAAGGCCTCGATTGCATGTATCACTGCCAGCATTTCCTTTTGGTTTATGTGCATGCATAGCTCTTTTTGTGACCATAGTCCTTGAATGCATCTTCCTTCCATGTGCGCTCCCCATCCGTGGTCTGAAGCGTCCGTTGTAATGGTTTGGCTGGCTATTGGTTTGCTGAAGGGCAAACCCCTGTTTGACTGGCTTGCTTGAGCCCACCACAGAAATTCCCTTTGAAGGCATGGGATGAGTGGTATCAAAGTTTCCAAGCTGTGACTGTGCTGAGTCCATAAACTCCTTAGGTACCATTGGGGTTTCCTCATATGTAGCCTTGCTTGAGGAATCAGAAGAATGCAAGAAGCCATGTAACCCAGGGCCTGCAGGATTTTCCTTGCAGTCAGCTGAGTTTGTCTTGACAGGTTTTTGAAGTAATCCGGTAGTTGGTTTTGTTTTTCTTCTGTGAGGAAAGCCATATGGGTGATTGTGTCTAGATCCGCACCCAGAAAAGTTATTCTTTGGGATGGTACAAGTCTTGACTTGTGAATGTTGACTGTATATCCCAAGGCCTGAAGAAGATAGATGGCATAATTCAAGTGTTTTACCAAAATTTGTTGGCTGTCCGCTTGTGTAAGGCAGTCGTCCAGATACGGGTATATTTGCATCCCCTGAAGTCTGCAGTGTGCATTTACTGATGCCAGGCATTTTGTGAATACTCTGGGCGCAGCAGATAAGCCAAAGGGCAATGCTGAGAATTGATAATGCTCTGAACCTGCAAGAAATCTGAGGTGTCTTCTGCAGCTTTGTCTGATAGGGACATGCAGGTATGCCTCCTTGAGGTCCAGAGTTACCAGCCAAGACCCCTTGCCCAGCATGGGAAGGAGTTGCTGTAGAGTCAGCATTTTGAATTTTGGCACAATGAGATAAGTATTTAGTGCGGACAAGTCGAGAATAGGCCTCCATTGCTTTTCTTTTCTTGGAACAAGGAAGAGTCTGGAATAAAATCCTTGGCCTTGTTCTGCGAGAGGAACCTTTTCTATTGCTTTCATTTTCATTAAGTTGGAGATTTGTTTCAAAGCCTCTGCCCTTTGATTTGGTGGCAGGTCTGGCATGCCTTTTCTTTTTGGTAATGTGTGGAAATGGAACCTGTATCCTTTGTCTATTATTTGTAATGTCCATTTGTCCCTTGTAATAATGTGCCAATTTTCTGAAAATAAGGAAAGCTTTCCGCCCAAAGGTGCTTCCAACTGAGCCCTGGTTGGCGGTGTCAAAGTAAAGTCATTGAGTCTGTCCTTGTGCAGCAGTTGTAGGCCCTGCACTACCGCTCTGGTTGGGAGGCTGCCATTGACGTCCTCTGTAGGAGCCTCTAGCTTGCCCTCTACCTCTGGCACGCCTGTTCTTGCCTCTCTGAAATCTGTCTGTGTCTGGAAAGGACCAGTTCTTGGAAGGCCAATTTCTGCTGAATCTTGGTGGTTGGACTTGCATAAAATCTTTGACTGTTTGTACAGATTTTGCCTTTTCTTCAAATTTCTTTAAGACCTCCTGAGCAGTGGAGCCAAACAACTTTTGCTTTTCCAGTAGAGCATCCAGAAGCTTTGCTTTAACATGGTCTGGCAGAGATTGTTCCTTCAGCTAAGCATGCCTACGTATGACTGCACCTGTCATAGCTGACCTACATAAAGCTTCCAATGCATCATAACCACACTGCAAGAAATGGTTGCTAACCTGTTGAGAGTTATGTACCAGATCCTGAAGTGATTTGCGATCTAGGGGTTCAGGTGAAGGCAGCTTTTTAGGTAATTCATCTAACAAATATTCTTGGTACTGTATCATATGAAATTGACAGTTTAAAGCCCTCATAGAAAGGGTAGCAGAAATATACAGTTTTTTACCCCATCGCTCTAAAGCCCTGGACTCCCTTTCAGAGGGGAGTGGATTTTTTGTAGTGACAGCTGCAACCCCTTTAGGGCCCTGCGAAATAGTTTCTGGATCAGCAGAGTGGGCCTTGTAAAGGAAAAGATGTGATTCCGGGACCCTGTAGTACCTATCAGGTTTGGCAGGAGCCGGAGGGAGAGTGTCAGGGGTTGTGCTAGATTCAGAGTACACATCATCAATGACATTCAAAACAGGGGGAATAGCCAAAGGTCTATGCTGAGGCAAATGCAAGAAGGTCCTTAATCTCTTCCTGGAATCAGAGAATTCCTGGCCCTGCCATTGGAAATGCTCCCTCATAGTGTGCAGAGTTTCCCCAAAGGACAGTTCTTCAGGAGGGGAGGCCGAAGGGATAGATTCCTCTGCATCTGAATCCTCGCAGGCCGAAAAAGCCTCCTCCTGGTAGTCCGAGAGAGCAGAGCCATCAGAGGCCTCATCTGAGGAGAGGGGATCAGAGGGCTCAACCCTGGGCCTTTTTTCTGTAGGAGGTTGAGAGCCCCTGTCCGGATGAGGCTGAGAGCCCCTAATTAATGAAATAAGGTCCTCTGTTAGACTAAGGATCTGAGAACCTGTAGTGGGTCCCTGAGGGATAACCCTGGGAGGCATAGATTTTGAGTGTTTAGCAGCTTTAGCCCTAGATAATGCCTTAATAGACATGGATGCAGGAGGCCTGGCTGCACCACGTGCTGGTGTAGTTTTGTCTAAGGGAATGGTGTCGGAAGGTTCCTGGACACCAGATTCCAATGGAGATTCAACAACCAATACAGTAGTAGCCTCCGGGGCCGAGGTTGTCGGTTGTACGGTTTCGGTGGACGGTAGTACCAAGGACTCGGTTTCAGCCGAGACCGAGACACTCGCGGTAGGCCTGGCCATGGTTTCAGCCGAAACTGCAGACCGCGTGTGTCGGTCCTTGTCCTTCCGTTTCTTTATTAAATGTGAAGTTGGAGTCTCAGACGGCATTTTGTAAGCAAAACTAGCCCCAAAAAATTCCTCTGCAAACTCTGACCGACGTCTTAGAGTGCGTCGGTTGAAGGAAGCACAGGCGGAACAGGCCGAGACGTCGTGGTCTGGGCCTAGGCAAGGTAGGCAGTAAGTGTGGAAATCCTTATGAGGTATTTGTTTCCCACAAGTTAAGCAATTATTAATTTTATCTGACATCGGCTGAGGCAAGAAAGAGTCCCCAACGGGGTACTTAGCTTTTGAAGTCTTCGGTTTAGCTGAATTACAGGAGCTGGCTGACCGGCACTTGTGAACTGCTTCTGCTTCGGGCACCACGCGGCAAGAAAGATGGAGGAAGATGGCGTTGGCTGATGCTTTTATACCCCAGACGCTCTGACGTCGGGGAAGGGGCGACATCAGCCGACGCCGGACCCAGACTTTGGAATCCGGCCGACCGAAGGGCTGCCTAAGGCAGGACAACCCATATGTGATGACTTCTTAAAACAAAGATCACCACTCCAAATAGGAACTGTCCGTTATATCCGTATATATACACACATATTTATTGATAAGCCAGTTTATATTAAATATTCATATAGCATATTAGTTCTTCTGCTTTTGGATGATTATGCCTGGCTAGATTAAATTAATATGAAGTTTTTATATCTCATATTCATACATATTTATTTATGTTTATATTTTCATAGCTATTGAGTTATTCATTGTACTTATTTTATATGTACATTTTATACATTTTATATATACACATTCTCATTTGAATATATATATATATTTTTATTTGAATGTGTTTTTATCTGAATATGTATACATATATATACAACCGCATTAGATAATCTGACTTGAAAGTTTGAAGTGGTTACATTATTGTGTCTTGGTTCACAGAGGGTTAACCTCCTGTGAATAATCTCTCCTTAGTTGTTCATTGGAGGGTTTGAATTAATTGGACCATCTAAGATAATTAAATATGTATAAATATAGTTGTTACTCTTTGTGTGGTGATCTGAAGAAGCGTGTTATTCTGTGGCGCTCATCCCTGTGTTTCATCTAATAAATATCATCGTGTTTTAATACTCTGGATTTCATCATTGTCTCCTGCCTCTGCGTTGGAACTGAACGTGTTTTTTCTACTACTTGTTTCCTGGTTTGTAACGGACAGTTCCTATTTGGAGTGGTGATCTTTGTTTTAAGATTTCTCCTATTTTTTGGTCACCTATCCATACGCTATGGCTAATCAAGAGTTAGAGTTGGATTATGTTCAACCCGAGGGGCAGTTCCGTTCCCAGTAAATGGAACAGTATAATGAATATCACTACTAACCCTTTATTGGGTTTGGACCTGAAAACCAATTTTCCAGTTGCCGAAATTAATGATGTGAGTAATACTGAACAGTTTACCCATAAACTAAGACTGTTAGAGAACGATCTATACAAGCTACAGAGGCTAACATGGCAGCGCAAACATCTAGAGGCATGCCTGCATTTCAAACTAATACCTAGAGGAATGCGTCTCTGTATGCCCTCCTATGGTGAGCAACATCCCAGTTTACTCAAATTATGGCAACAAATTATCCTTGAGACGAGTTACCGGTATATGCCGCTGATTATTGACTATTTCACTCCTTTGGAGACGGAGCTGTCACAGAAAGTAGAAATTAAACACTGGACTTTGTGATAATTTTAATCAGGCCTCATGCATAAGAAGGTTAGAGAACGTCTATATGCAGGTAGACTCTTATGCATCTAAACCCAACAGGTTAAACAGAAAAACTGCAGCGTGATTATCGGGATTTCTGTGAGGGCAATGTCTTTGTTTGGCCCAGAAGGACTGTGAATACTGCCGTTTCTACCCTGCAGCAGCTATGGTTGCCATGGATACCACCTTAACTGAGGCTGACTTGGTTAACCCTCTACCTCAGGAAGCAGACGCTCGCGAGATCTCGTCGGGACTTCAGGTTCCAGCTCGCCTCCTGAACTTCCTCCTCAAATTGAGACGGCCAACACTGTCTCTACACCACAACAACCTAGAAGCGGATCGCTTCACTACTAATATCAAGAAGGATTTAGGGGCTATAAGGAAGCATGGAACTCTTCCCTCCAGCTCTCGTGATTTTTACCCTTACCTATCAAAAGCCTCCATTTCGCAGAGACAGGTCGAGCAGCCGGGTCAGAAGGCAACGGAAGCTGTCGGCGGAGGAATACCAACCGCAACGAAGGCGAGCAAGATACAACAACATTTATTTTTCAACCCTTGGACTTCCATAACATAACGTGAATGATGCCAAGGTCCTAGATAAAGGATTATCTTTTATCCCTCCAAGGTAGCTCTTTACATCACATTCTAACTGACTTTTTCGCGAGAGGAGCGTAGCCATTAAGCTACTGTTTTTAGAGATGCACATGCTGAGAATGTTAGTAATTGTATACCTGATTATCAAATGTTTAAAAAGAAAAGTACTTTCTCCCTATACTGCCGAGTCATGTGGAAAGCTTTGTTAAACTCTGTGAGAGAGATTTATATGAATACTTCCTGAAGGACAATAGAAAATGTTTATATTACAACATGTCCAAAGATGAAAGCGTTTCACTTAGGGAACTTACACGTAACCAATCTGTGACTATCAAACCGCAGATAAGGGGGGTATAGTTTTATTGAACACCAAAGATTACGATACATATATGAGAAATATGCTTGATGATTGCTCCACTTATAAGCATGTTGATCAGGAAGGTCTAAATAAGATAGTTAGTAACATTAATGATACCTTGTGACCTACTAATGGGCCAGATCAACAAGGATCTTTTGACTACTTCTCTACTCCTTTTCCACATCTTCCTGTGATAAAGGGCTTGCCTAAAATGCACAAAGGGCTTCACCGCTGAGACCCATTGTCTCAGGTGATGGATGGAGCACAGAAAACATTTCAGTTTTCTTGAAAAACTTTGAAACCATTAGTTAATAACATTCCAACCATCCTGAAGGATACCTACCAGCTCTTGGATATACTAGATACTCTAGGGACAATATTCAATAAAGATAGACACCTTCTGGTGACTATGGACGTCAGGAACTTGTTTACCTCTATTCCCAACGATGAGGGGTTGAAGCCATTAGAATGATAATGCAGGTTTTTCCTCTGATAGATCGTAATACAGAAATCCTGGTATGTCAGTTGTTAGAGCTGGTTCTGGATAATAATGTTTTCTGTTTCAAGCAGTATGTATTTGCAGTAGCAGGGGTTGCCATGGGCACCCCTGGCCATACGCTAACCTAGTGGTACATTACTGGGAGAGGGAATTTTATTTACACACCCTATTTTAAAAATGTCTAGTTTACCAACGCTTTGTGGACGATATTTTTATGATTTGGGATGGTAGTGAACATGACCTCTGTACATTTGTAGAGTATCTAGAAACCACCACAGGCTATTTAAGATTTACTGTGGAAACCTCGTATGATAGTATCAATTTTTGGATATCAGCCTTAGCATTAAGGGTGGTAGACTATCATCCACCCTCTACCGGAAGGCCTGTTGGAAAAATACTATCCTACAGTTTGATAGTATGCATCCCGGCATGTCTTCAAGGGGATAGTAAAAGTCAGTTTCACAGGCTTAAAAGGCTCTGTAGAGACCCTATGGACCTAAAGCTCCAGGTGAAAGAGATGGAGTTAATTTTTGTGGAAAGAGGCTATGATATTAAGTTAATTAATCAGGTTAAAATAGAAGTACTGGGAGAGACATACGATGCTGATTATCACATGCCTTCTGGGATTACGGCTGCTAATAAATTAGCTCCTAAAGTGACAATGACTCATGATAGAACCATGTTTGTTACTACCTATACAAATGACAGTGCGACAATTAGGAGAATTATCTCTAGACATTGGGGAGTCTTAACATTGGATGATAGAACATCAGATATAGTAGGCCCCAGCCCTGGTTTTATGTATAGGAATAATAAAAACCTAAAAAGGATCCTATGCATAGATCATGACACAAGTAAGATTAATTTTTCATTGACAGAGGTAATGTCAGGTGAAAGGGGAACATATCCTTGTAGAAGGTGTAACTACTGTGGATACATATCTAGGGAACAAGATTTCATACATCCAGTGTTAGACTTCTCCTTTAGCCCTAGGTTCTATGCAGACTGTAATACCGGGCTAGTTTATTTAGCTAAATGCCATACATGTACAGCATTTTACGTAGGCATGACTAAAAGGAGTTTTAAACAACGTATTTATGACCATGTATATGACATAAGGAAAAAGAATATGCTGAATGCCTTGGCTAAACATATTTCTAGCCATAATGATCATGGCTTTGAGTTCAGAGTACTTCAGATTGTACCACCTGGGCAGAGGAAAGGTGACTATCTGAGTTACCTGGAACAAAAAGAACTGGAGTGGATATTTAGACTAAGAGCTCATTATCCACCGGCCTAAATACATACGCTTTCATGCTCCATATTAAAGACCGTAGATAATAAGATATTTACATCAGGTATTAGGTAGATATACATTTTCACACTATGAATTATGGTCTACTTTTAGATTCTATGCCATACTTTGCTGTATATGTTTTATTTTTATCTTTATTTTTATTTTTATCTACCTATTTATATCTATATATACATATATTTATTGATAAGCCAGTTTATATTAAATATTCATATAGCATATTAGTTCTTCTGCTTTTGGATGATTATGCCTGGCTAGATTAAATTAATATGAAGTTTTTATATCTCATATTCATACATATTTATTTATGTTTATATTTTCATAGCTATTGAGTTATTCATTGTATTTATTTTATATGTACATTTTATACATTTTATATATACACATTCTCATTTGAATATATATATATATTTTTATTTGAATGTGTTTTTATCTGAATATGTATACATATATATACAACCGCATTAGATAATCTGACTTGAAAGTTTGAAGTGGTTACATTATTGTGTCTTGGTTCACAGAGGGTTAACCTCCTGTGAATAATCTCTCCTTAGTTGTTCATTGGAGGGTTTGAATTAATTGGACCATCTAAGATAATTAAATATGTATAAATATAGTTGTTACTCTTTGTGTGGTGATCTGAAGAAGTTTATACGAAGCGCGCCGTGACGCCGAAAGCGCTCATCCCTGTGTTTCATCTAATAAATATCATCGTGTTTTAATACTCTGGATTTCATCATTGTCTCCTGCCTCTGCGTTGGAACTGAACGTGTTTTTTCTACTACATATGTGATGACTGCAGATGCATCCTTGAAGGACATCCATGTTGTCACCTTGATGCCTTTTAAATCTGAGTGGACTGGAGTTGGATCCAGAATCCATGGTGGATGTAGAAGATGAGGCCAGAGGAAGGGAAACAAAATCTGGTGAGGCCAGTAAATAGCAATGCTCTTCAATCAAAATGTCTTCTGTAAAAATTTTAGAATGAGGGGTAATGGCAGATAACCGTAAAGGAGACCAGGGCACCAAGTGTGAAGTAGAGCATCTCTCAGTGATTCCCCTGGTGGGGGAATAAGAGCAAAGATCCTGCTGTATTTTTTGTTGAGGAGAGAGGCAAATAAACTGCACCATGGTTGGCTCTAATAATGGAATATTCTCTCCACCATAGTGATATCGACATTCCACTCATGAGTCATCAAAATGGACCTGCTTAACTTGTCTGCGATCACACTGGATTTCTCCAGCATGTACATTGCTATCAGAAAGCAATTGGAAGAGATCTCCAACTGCCATACTCTCATAGCTTCTCGACAAAGAGTGCAAGATCTAGTTCCCCTCTTTGTTGATATACCAGACTACTGACATACTGTCCATCTGAATCACAACATTCCTGATAGGAAGAGTGTCTTGAAAGGCCTGCAAAGTTAGGAGGACAGCTCTCATCTCCAGGACAGTGATATGTGTCATGGTCTCTTTGGGAGGCTATGTGCTTTGGACTGTCCTTCCCAGGAAATACCCCCCCACCCAAGCTGAGAGGTGTCCATGGTCACTGTGGCCTTGAGTTGAGGGAGAACAAAAGAAGTCCACCAAGAAATAATAAAACAGTTCCAAACTCAAAAAATAAAAAAAGCAAATGCAATACCAGATCGCACAACTGTTTTTATTATTAAAACAAATAAGCGCTTTCGTCCCGAGCTTAATGTATTAGGAACTTAGTAAGTTTTACAGTATTTCCTGTCACAGTAGTTTAAATCATTTCAAAGGGATGTCATCACATCCTACTGCTCTTAAAGTGCAAGAGTGTGTCTAATGTAAATCTTATGTACTGACTTGTTTCAACCTTATAAGTATATATTCAAAAATAAATGTCATAAATTGAGAAATAAAAAAATGACATGTAATTAAATACATATTTATAACCTGAAGTTCAAGTTATTTCCAACATTAAAACTAACTAAAGTGCCTATACTTATAAAACCTTCAACAAGAACAAAAAGAAGGCCTTTGTGGACTTGACTGGAGTGGATCCACCATAGAAGGCAATTCTTGCACCACCTCTGCCATGGGGATGACGTCTTCCACTTGAGTTCCCCCGCTGTCCTTGGGGGAACTATCTCTATATGATTCCTGAAATGGACCCTGGGATTTCTTGATCTACATTTTCTACCATCTTGTTAGTTCCTAGCAAATTACCTCTGAGAAGTAGAAAAACGAACGCTCACAGCAGACACAGTCTTTCTTTCTTGTCACCTTGGGGCCAAAGGGTGAGGTCCCATCTAAAGGTGCATTGACAAAAGAAGATTTTAACAGTTCCACAAAATCACACAAGCACATACAGGCATGCCTCCTAATTGAAATGCCTGAACCCACCACCCATGAGGTACCTTCTGCAGCATGAGAGATTAAACTCATGGAAGAATTAGATACTGATTGAAGGATAGCAAGCTATGAGGAAATGATATTCCCTTCCTCAGAGGACATGGACCCCAAAAGAGATTTGGTAATCTCCTTGATCAAATCTCACTGAAATCTGGTAAAATGTGCGAAATAATTCAGTGACCTTAAAGTGAAGGTTGCTGATGCACAGACATGCTTCTCAAACCTGTCCAGCACCACAGACTCCCTGTTGGGAGTAGACAGAGGAACTCTGTTTTGCTAGCTGCTGCAACAAACGTGGCATCAACTGGTACTCCTTTACTCCAGTGTAGATGGTCTTTTTGAGGTGCCAGAATTTTGTCTAGTCTCTTGGGAATAGGCTTGACAGTATTCGGTTCATTCCATGCCCACCGAGAGACCAGATCTACAAGCCCATCTGCAGGAGAGTCACCCAAGAGGTAGATGGG
The DNA here is from genome assembly GCF_019279795.1 of Protopterus annectens. Lineage (NCBI taxonomy): Eukaryota > Metazoa > Chordata > Ceratodontiformes > Protopteridae > Protopterus > Protopterus annectens. Next base: position 595,577,911 of record NC_056727.1, on the reverse strand, counting down.
CCAGACCTGAAAACACCTAGAAACACTGGTTCCTCCTAGGAAGGGTTATCAGGAGACCAACCACCTCTTTGTTTAAGGAGTTCCAAGATGTCTCCAAAGGAGACATCATCATGTGGTGATCTGGGGGACCCTTCTCCCCATCAAAATCAGTGTCTTCAGTGACACACTCTTGAGGGGAGTCTAAGTGCCTCCTCTTGCATGTTTTCTTCTGAGGGTCCTCCTCACTGGGATGCTCTGGGATGTATTGGAAGAGATAATGATACCCATCTGGAGGCTAGCATAGACTGGCTGTCCTGGTGGAAGGGATGATCAAGATTCAGGATGCAAAACAAATGAGATAAAGAGGTCTGATCCAAAAAAGACAGGGTCATCTGTTCTCTAGGCATAGAGAAGACTCTCTCCACTACCTTGAAAGCGGAGTGCCTACGGGAAGCAGAAACCGATGGATCTGACAATGGATCCCCTCAGATCATTGGCTCCTGACATCTCAAAAGCATCCCACCTGAGAAGGCAGTCAGAACCGAGCTATCTAACACCGAGGCTCTGAGGGGAAGAGATAGCTACTTCAGCTTTGGAGTTGACTTCAAAACCCTGGACCCAGCATCAACACTTCAGCTCTAAGAGTCCTCCAGCTCCAAGGTACTCAGTACCAGTCAACTTAGAGAAACAATTGGTATCAAATAAGCAATGGTATTAGGCTCCGAGGAAGTTGTCCCCAAGGATTTCCGATCTGACTGCTCCAAGACTGAAGGACACATTGGAGAAGGATAAATCAAAGGTGGTGTGGCTCTATGAAGGCTTTCAGGACCTGATGGGGTTGGAGTTGAAAGGACTCCCATTTGAATCTGCATCTTGAGGAACTTCATCATCATCCTATCCACAACTGCTTCAGATAGGCTCCTGGAGAATCAAAGAGACAAAGCTGTTGAAGACGGCTTAGAATGTCTTCTGGGCGACCGTTCAAGAAATGGAAATGGTAACCTGGAAGGCACAGGCTCCAAAAGCAAAAGGAGAGTATGGATATGAGGGGAATTTTCAATTCTTGGCTTCGGATCTAAAGTTGTCAGATCTGACTTTTTCAAAAGTTTTGCTGGTGGCTCTGACAAAGAAGCCAAAGTTAAAGTCGAGGTGGACGGACGATCAGGAGACCTTTTACATGAATCCTTGTCCTTTGTAACAGAGTTGCCCTTTTTTGTCTTGTTTTTAGGGGTGTCAGCCCCAGCAACTAAAGTAGAGTTTTTGGAAGGAAGAAGACCCCTCAGAATAAGCTTATACTTCCTGTCAATCAAAGCTCTAGAATTAAAGCCTGCACAAATGTCGCAATCTACCTCTAAGTGTTTAGGCCTAAACAGTGCACACATTCTCTGTGGGCATGAGAGTTTGGAATTTTGTGCCCACAATAAACATAGTTTTTTTTAAATCAAAATGTTTGTCTGATATTTCTGAACACTATTGAAAAATAGCAACAACGATCAATGACACCCAAGAAGGTACATCAAGAAAAGATAAACAGGATTTGTTTTTAACAAAAGGAAAGAAAGACTACCAGCAATGGTATTAAAGGGTACTATAAAAAGTACAAGAAGGGGAAAATAAGATTACCAACAATGGCACTGACAGGTACTCAAGGAGTATGGGAAAAGGCCATTAGTGGAGAAAAAGTAATAATAGTAATAGTAATAATAAAAAGGGAACAAGGGAAGTATAGAGAAATAACTATAAATGTGTAAGGAGAAACTAAAAAGGAATCAAACTCACGTAAATGAAAAATTTGTGATTAAACAACTCCTAAAAGCTCATAATCCATGCCTGTCCGTAATGGCAGCAAGCAACATCTGAGGTATGTTAGGCTGGTGGGGTATCATGGATAAAGGGAGGAGCTCAAGAGTTCATAAATCCTAAGATTTGGAAGATGTGGCTGAGTTGGATCTGAGAGTCAGATCTGAACCCAACAGCTGAGGGATGAATGAAAATGGACATCAGATTTACAGCTACTCTGACTGTGTACATCTCAGCTGTCTAGCTGAAATAAAATAAAAATAAAATAGCCAAAGTACTGAATTTCAGCTATTTCACACAAAAAAGTAGCAGTGACCCAACCACAATGAAGTATTCTAACAATTCTCCAGCATATCTATCTGCTGCTTAGATGTGATTGTCTGCCAAGATTACACACAAAAAACTTACCACTCGCTAATGCCAATTATGACTTTGACTACTCTTTGTACTGTAGCCAAGTATACCATTTATTAGCGAGTTTTCTGGTCCTTACCATCCCAAGATCTAGAGAATGAATTAAGCAGACTGTGGGTAAGACAGAACAGAAAACTAAACAACTGAGTGGTCAACTGTATAGCACTTCATGCACATGAAGCAGCAGTTATGTGTTACTGGGCATTTATTAATTTATTTATGTATTTTAAAGTGAAGAAGTGTTGCTACTGTGCGTCTCTTCTTAAAATAAATAAAGGAATAAATGTCTGAAAAGCTCTCCTAGCCAAACAGTGTTCTACGCAATCATCTAATATAACTAGTGGCATGGGTGGTCATACCTACTAATAAATAAAACCCTGCATTTTCCAGCCTTCAAACAAGTCTCTTGAAAAAAAAATGAAACAATACCTTACTAGACAAATCAAAGGGCTACAAAATTTGAACTATTCAAAACGACTTCAGAAATTATCACCATATTTTGTCTCTTCCAGGTTATTTAAACAGTCTACAGTGCAATGCTGATCCAGTTCTGGTTGAAAGTCTACGCTCATAACTCTGCAGGGAGAGATAACACTTGCTTCAGGAACCTAATACTAAAAAATAAATGTAATTAATATAAAAACATGGCAGACATATTACAGAATGTCTCCAAAACTACAAAATAAGTTTCTCTTCACCATCAAAAGAAGCTTGTTATTAATCCGCTTCAGAAATGATCTTTACATAGTGTCTGCTTGTATGCTTGAAGGTAAGCATGCATAGTACACATGTATCTACATATAACAGATAGATATAGATATACATCTCTATCTCTCTCTCTATATAAATATATATATATATATATATATATATATATATATATATATACACACATACACATACACACAGTGGATATAAAAAGCATATACATCCCTGTTAAAATGCCAGGTTTTTGTAATATAAAAAAAATGAGACCACAATAAATAATTTCAAAACTTTTCCCACCTTTAATGTTACCTACAACCTGTACAATTCAATTGAAAAATAAACAAATCTGTTAGAGGAAAAAAATATAAAAAAATAAAAAACGTACAATAAGCTGGTTGCATAAGTGTGCACACCCTTAAACTAATACTTTGTTGAAGCACCTTTTGATTTAATTATAACATTGCTGTTTACTCTATCATTATACATTAACTGCTGCTGTAAATAGTCTTGATGTACTTGTAATGGAGCTTTTCTCCCAGGGCCTCAACTGAAAATGCGCCACTTTCACCAAGTTGGACTTCCCTGGTAAACAAACATTAAATAAATAAATAGATAAACATACCAAAATGCTTTAAAGAAGATTTAGCCCTAACTCAAGGCACTTGTGTCTAGAGGACATGCCTCACCTCAATGAATTTTACAGTTTTTTACATAATACATAAATATTACACAAGAATTAGAACTCAGTGTGAACTCATTGCCCAATAGTACAAGAAGGTGCAAACGCTTCAAAAAATAACATGTTTACAAACTGCCTCTGTAATGTTAAAGAATTTTAACAATTTTCTAAAAGTCTTTTTGAATAAATCTTTATTTTGCTAGCAAAATAAAATTTACATCACACTTCAGCATTAAGAAAAAATAAAACTCACATAAAGCCATTTTCCCGCTGACATTTATCCAGTGTGTTCTTTATAAGTGAACCAAGTTTCCTAAAAAAAAGGTGCTCTGAAGGCTTTGCAGTCGTTCCTGGTCCTTTGGTTTGGCCATACTCTTTGCAAAGAATATCAGATTTGTTGTAAACTATTTAAAAAATTGGAAATATGTTAACTACAAATGGCTTGTGAAGGCCATAATGAAAAAATACACTTCATACAATGAACACATGTATAACATTTACAAATTAAGAAATGATACATTTAATAAACAAACTTGCATAAACAACTGCATACAAATAAAATAAACACACAACCAATCAAGATTCAGCCTTATCCTTTTTTCTCTTTCTGCTGCTTGCTAACCCTATTTGATGTTCAACATAATGATTACTGTTTCAATAGTCAAGGCATAAATAGGTTACTTACTGCTTAGGATAAGACCACTGGCCAGCTTCTCAAACCTTTCAGGCACATTCACATGCACCCTATCTGCAGGGATGCTCAAGGAGAGTCATACAAAAGGAGAAGTTAGAGCACCAAAAGCTTCTTAACTTTCTTGACGCTGAAGTATACTGGCAATATGGGCTTCATGAAACTGACAGTTGGCTAGCGTTCTTTCAGGTTGGGCATATAAGTATGCTCTGGGGGAATAATAACCTTCCACTTGTTTTTCTATAAAAACTTGACTGTCTAAAGGAAACTGTATATCTTATGTTAAGAATTACTGTTTTTTTAGCTTCAACCAACAAGGGCCTTTTATCTTGGTTAGTGTAATGTTGTACCACCTGTTAGTGTTTTGCACTAGATTTAGGGTCTTCTGTTGGTATGACATTTGGTGCTTAGCATAGTTGTTTTCTGGAAAAAAAATTCTGCCAGAAGGGTTACTGATGCCTATTCTACTACCCAGTGCTCAGAATTCTTTTTTGGCTTGAACATGGAGAAATCTCCACTCACTGCAATTCTCCCCTCTCCTGCTTGCAAGAAGAAAAAGTTGAGTGAGGAGCTGGGAGTAGTGCTGGCTCCTTAAGTGCCTCAGTGACAGACAGCTGACTCAGAACTGAACAAAGCCAGTATCTCAGACAATCCATCCTGTCTACCCAGTCGCTCTGGTATAGCGCCCAGTACAGCAACCATGGAACAGGTTTCCAACTATGTCCTCTATGGCTGATAGGCAGTCCTCAATGGGTAAAAGAAAACCACTCTTATTGGGCTTGGGAGAGGGAACACCTTAAGCCTGATATGTGGGCTAGCACTCACACTTTCAGTTGGTCTGATTTCTAGGATTTTCCTAGGGAAAAGAAATAAAAATCTAAGAATGTTGCTTCTTCTGCCCATTTTACTTGAACAGGGAAGATTTACTGGGATTGACTAAAGGGTTGTTGTCTGCGTTAAACCTGTTAAATCCTGTTTTTTCCTTTCCTTATGACAGGAAAAGGATGAGGTTTCCCTACATTTCTGTCTCTGAATCCATGTCAGATGGATGGGGACAGGAGATAGAATATGTTTTTTCCAATAATTTTTCTGTCTCAGAACCTTCCAACTCTACGGAAAGTGTCTCTTCAGATTTCCCTTCAGAATAATTTTCCTTTTCTGAACCTGTTAACAAAATGACAAAATTTTTTCTGTGGGAGCAGACTGAAATTCCTTCCCCTCTGGACAAACTGCATGACCTCTTACAATTGATTTACCTCAGCCAGCAGCTGTTCCTCCAATTTTAGTGGCTTTGGAGGACATTATTTTAACAGCTGTCAGTTTGCCTGACTTTCACGTTCCTATATCCAAATATCCTAACACACTGTATAAACTCCCTTAGTCTCACAAATTATTTTATGACTAATCTTAAAGCAGATCTTGTTGTAATTTATATCTATAATTCTTGTCCTAAATTGCTTGCTAAGGCTAATCCTATTTCTTTTTATAAGGATGGGAAAGCCTTTGAGAAATGTGTCAAAGATGTGTATTTGTGTATTCCTGTTTTACCTTGTGATTTACACTTTTAAACTACCAAGGATACATAGTTAAGTTTTTGTTGGCTAATTCTGAAAACATGAGGAAACTATCCTCCAAACTACCTGCTTCTGATTACAAAACCTCTTTAAATTCTCTACTTGGATATATTTCCCAACTTACCAAACATTCTATTTAAATGATCCTTATGATAATGATAATGCTCTTTTTAGGAATGCAGCCACTTGGACTGTTATGTGAAGATTTGCTTGGTTGTGCTCTCAAAATCTTTCTGAACATGTGAAGTCCAAATTTCTTAACTGTCCCCTTGAAAAATTGTTCTTTTCGGCCCTCTGGCCAAAAAAGTTTGATGCAATAGGAAAAGTGATTCAAGGAGTTGTCAATTTTTTCATCTCCCATTTGCCAGTTTTAAGAATAACATTCCCTTCAAATTTGGCCCCTTTGTTATAACAGACAACCTCAGCAGGAAAAAATAAAAATAATTTCAATAGACAATGGCAGGGAAACTCGAGCAATAAAGGGAGAGTTTCCCAGTATCAGGGCCAGTCCAAAAAGGCTGAACAACTATATGTCACTTCTTCCTCTTCCCACCCCTCCCACCCTGGCAGTTATTTAAAGTTGTTCACCAGTCTATGCCTTCAGTTTCTTTTCTGGAATCAAATAATCTCAGACAATTAGACCCTGAGAGTAATCCAACTAGGGTACATATAACAGTGGGAATACCTTCCTCCTTTCCAGGGGATTCCCCTTCATCCAGTAAACCGATCTGCAGGGTTCCTCCAATTTTTGATGGCATGTTGTCCAGAGGAGGTTAAAGAAAGTGTGGCACTAAAGTAGAGAAGCAAAGCTTTTTACTCCAGAATACCTCTAGTTTAAAATAAAGATGAGATGTGGAGACCAGTACTTGATCTTTCTTTTCACAACCTGTAAGCAATGGTATCAATTTTCAAGATGCTGTCACTTCCAAGCTTGTTACCCTTTATCCCTTTTCTCAATTACATGGTAACTATGGACCTGACAGATGCTTATCACCCTATCACAATCTTCAAGCAATTCAGGGTTTTCTTAAGATAATTTGCATTTGGATCTCATCATCAGTTCTTGGTCTTACCCTTTGGGTTACCTGCAATTTAAAGGGTATCAAGATCCCAGCTCTTTCAACCTTGTTGCCCTTAATCCCTTCTCTCAGTTATATGGTAACTATGAACCTGAAAGAGAAATACCACCAAATCCTAGTCTTCAAGAGATGCAGGGTTTTCTTAAAAAATTCTGCACTTGGTTCTCACTATAAGTTCTCAGTCTTACCCTTTGGGCTATCTACCATTGTGGGGTATTTACAAAGTGCCTGGCCCTAGTAATGGCATACTGCAGGCTTCAAGGTATTCATATCTTACCATATGTGGACGACTATCTTATATATGTAGACAATTCTACAAACTGTTATAATTCTTTGAATTCTGTCAGGAACCTTCTCCTTAATCTAGAGTTTCAACTAAATTTGTCAAAATGTTCTCTCATTCCTTCCCACATGATAATATTTTGGGAACCCTTCTAGGCACTTTCATGGGAAGAGCCTTTCTTCCTCAGGACAAAGTAGTCTTTCTAAACTTTTCCAGACAGAATGTAGTTTCTGCCAGAAAGTATCTCCATCTATTAGGATGTATGGCTTCTTTGATCATCGTGATCTGATTAGCTAGACTTCACATAAGTAAAATTTAGTAGTTCCACAGATCAGTGAGGTCAAAGCATTATCTGCTGAGTTTTCAAGTTCCAGTGCTACCTTTTGAGAAAAGGAAGTTACTGTGGTCTCTCAATTTAGACATCATCTTTTCCCTGCCATTCCCCTATCTGTTGGTAACAAAAACATTTCTCAGACCTTGTATGAGAAGCAGTGTCACAGGCAATAAAAGTACAAGGTTTGTGGTAAAAGCAGGACAGACAAAGGCACATAAACATCAAAGAGATGATGGCAGTAATCAATGGTCTGAAAGCCTTAAGCCATCTCTGGACACCAGAACCTCTTCAAGTGATCACAGACAACACTACAGTAATGTGGCACATGAACAAATATCTATGGGTGTGGGTGGGGGACCATGTCCTATCTCCATTTGTAGACTTGTTATGACAGCATGGGACCAGGGAGACAGCTATCCAGCTTGCTTTCACTCATCAGGGTAAAATGTAGTTGCAGAAAATGTAAGCATGAGAAAAACAAAATCTCACAAATGGAAACTTCAGCCAGAGGCCTTGCACTAATATATCCATCTTTGAGAAGCACCTCAAATAGATCTGTTCACCTCCTTGCAAAACAGAGCTGAACAAGTTCTGTTCCAGGAATCCCTACAAGCATGCCTGGAAGACAGATGCCTTTTAATTCCCCTGAATGGGATTGTACTTGTATGAGTTTTCACCCTTTCCACTAATACCCAGAGTTCTTCTAAAAAGCCAAAAGGCTTACCAAAGATTACAGTGGCAACTTCCTTTTGGCCCAGACAACAGTGGTTATCCCTTCTTTTCAATGTGACCAAAGGCAATTACCAAAGTTTCCTATACATAGTGGATTTGTTTACACAACACAGGGATTGCTTGATAAGTCTACAAGTGACCATTTGGGTGATAAGAGTTTTGATTCCTTTTAAACATTTGTTTTCTGAAGACATGCAGCATATGCTAAAGGAGGCTACAAGACCTGCTAGTAGAAAGTCATATAGGAGTAAATGGAAGATTTATAGTTAGTGACTTTCTAAGAATCAAGTAGATTATCTAACTGAATTACTATCCTTTGGTTTAGCATACTATTCTAAAGGTTCACTGTCAGTCATTTCCGCTCAACTGCCCTTAGATCCCCCTACTTTCTTCTTGTCCTCAGGTTAGAGTTTTTGAAAGGGGTCTTATTCATTCTTCCTGCTAGAAAACAGAATACTTCTCCTTGGGAACTCATCTTTGTGCTTAAAAAGCTTACTGATACTCCGCTTGAACCAGTTCATGACATGGAAGACGGTCTTCCTCATTATTCTGACATCTGCTTGGACATTATCTGACATACACGCCCTTGTGATGAGCCAACCCTGCATTATTTTTTCACAAGGACAGACTTTCTTTAAAAACAACTCTGACTTTCATATCTAATGTAGTTACACAATTTACTTTGAGTCAATCAATTAAACTTCCTGTATTTTATCCCAAACCCAAGAAGAAAGGAGAGAAGATTTTGCATATTCTGGATGTGCAGACAACTCAGATACTACTTGAAAATGACAGAACCCTTCAGGAAAGCTGAAGAGCTATTTGTTTCCTATGTAGGTAAGGAAAAAGGACAATCACTTTCTAAACAGACTACCTCAACATGGTTGTCACAGGTTGTTTCTTTATGTTATGCTCACCATGAAGAACCACTTCCAGGCAGGGTCAAAGCCCATTCTACTAGACCTTTGGCTTCTTCAGTAGCTTTTTAGAAAGGGATGCACTCTAGAAGTTTTCTAGAGACAACTAAGTGGTCCTTAGCACATACTTTTACCAAGCATTACAAACTGGACTCTTTTTCTAGTGACAGAGCTGGTTCTGCAAGGACCATATTCACGGTTTGTTGGATTCTTGATTGATCCTCCCCTCCCTGTTCCAATTAGATATAACAATCCACCTATTTAGCTTTGGCTACCGCAGCAGTGATCACTATGGTGAACACAGTACAGTTGTGTAAGTAAAACTTACCGTAACAGCAGATGCTCTAATAGAACACTGTTGCAGTAGACTTCCCCTCCAACCATCCTCCACATTAACTTTATTTGTGCTACCAGAGTGGATTCATATGCATGTATATTACCTTTCTGCCTTCACTGTAAATAGTTTGCAGTTAATAGTTATGCCCTATGGCTATAGTTATAGCTTTTGGCATCCTAACTGTTCCTTTAATATGGCTCTCCTTAAGCCTTCCTGTGGTTGCATGGAAGGTGCTAAAAAAGTACAGTTTTGTACCTACCATAAATGTAGATGTTCGAAGATCCACATTGCTGCAGTCCTTACACTTGGGTAGTCCACTGTCCTCGGTCGGCCCGAATATCAAAGTATAAGGCTGACGTCGGTCAAGGCGCATTTGACTGACATCAGGACGTCAGGGTACAAATGTGCATGACCGACGTCATATCCTCAGTCTTTTCTTGCCCCAGATGTCAGAAGACCCTAAAAAGAAAGGTCAAAACCAAAAGACAGCAAACAAACAAACCACCATCCTAGCACTAAAAATATGTACAATATATACAATATATACAATATACAATGTACCTCATATTGACAACCCAACCCACACAACCGCCTCTAACTACAGAGGGGAAGGAGGGAGGGTAAATTGGACTGCAGCAATGTGGATCTTCGAACATCTACATTTATGGTAGGTACAAAACTGTACTATGTTCTTCATCTCACATTGCTGCAGTCCTTACACTTGGGTAGAATCCCAAAGCAGAGGTAAGGGAGGATGGCCAAACTATAAGGAAGCAGGAGCTGCCAAAATGCCCTGCAAAACAGCAGTGGCAAAACCAGCCCTAGATTTAGAATAAAGTGGTAGGTGATAATGCCTAGAGAAAGTATGCACTGAACTCCAAGTAGCTGCCTCCAAAATATCCTTAGTTGCCACCCCTCAAAAAGCTGTCAAGTGGCAGTAGCCCTAGTGGAATGAGGCCTAATCCCAGCTGGAATCTCCTTGCCATGATGGGAATAACAGAAAGCAATGCAAAACCCAATCCACTTAGAAATAGTTTGTTTTGACACAGGCTTGCCCTGAGAACTCAAAGCAAAAGAAACAAATAACTGCTGAGACTGCCTGAACCCTTTAGTTCTGTCCAAATAATATCACAACTGCCTGTGTACATCTAAAGTGTGCAAAATCTTTTCCCCTTTATTTTGGGGATTTGCATAAAAAGTAGGCAAATGAATAGTTTGGTTTAAAGCCACACTAGAAACCACTTTAAGCATAAAGGAAGGATTAGTACGCAAAGATACCCTATCCTTATGGAAAATTAAGAAAGGCTCAACCGCCATAAGGGCCTGCAACTCAGAAACCCTTCTTGCAGAGGTAATGGCCAACAAAAAAGCAGTCTTCCATGATAAATATTTCAACTCGGTAGTAGCTGCAGGCTCAAAAGGTTGTAGAGTGAGTTTCTTCAACACAAAATTGAGATCCCAAGCAGGAGTAGGAGCTCTACGTGGGGGTCTTATATTCTTTGCCCCTCTAAGAAATTGCTTGAACAAAGGATGAGAAAACAATGGTGGGTCACAATCATAGTGAGCCGAAATTGCTGCAGCATGAACCTTAATAGAAGAGAAGGACAAACCTTTGTCCAGTAACTCAGTAAGATATTGAAGAGCCACACTTAAATTAGGCTCAGAAACATCCAAATCCTTTGCTGCACTCCAAAATAAAAATCTCTTCCATTTATCTGCGTACACTTTCCTTGTACTAGGCCTTCTAGCTTCCAAAATAACATTCAAAACTTGCTGTGGAAGTTGAGACCCACTATGGTTCAAAACAGAATATGCCAGGTTGTTAGGTGAAGAGAGTGAAGCTTGACATTGAGCAAATGACTGTCCTCCTGAGACAACAGGTGTGGAATCGAAGGCAAAGGCCATGGAGGCTCCCATACCAGGCTTCTCAGTAATGGGTACCAATGCTGTCGAGGCCAATCTGGAGCTATCAAAATCATCCTTGGCTTGTCCTGTCTGGCCTTTAGTAGTACCTTTGGGAGGAGAGGCAGAGGTGGAAAGGCATACACATGAAGATTGCTCCAATTGAAAGAAAGAGCATCCACTTTCCAAGCTGTGGGATGAAACCTTTCGTGCAAAACTTTGGCAGCTGGTGGTTTAGTGGAGAAGCAAACAGATCTATGTCTGGAGTTCCCCATGACACTGTCAATTTCTGAAATACATGAGGATCCAATTTCCACTCGTGGGGATCCATAATTCGCCTGCTCAACACATCTGCTAAGGAGTTCTGTGCTCCCGGCAGAAACCTTGCCTGAAGATTTAGCTGTAAACTGAGAGCAGTCTCCCACAAAATCATTGCTTGCCTGCATAGAGGATAAGAATGTGTTCCCCTTGCTTGTTGATGTACCACATGACAGTTGTGTTGTCTGTTAGAATCAACACCTGCCCTGGAAGAAGTAAATCCTTGAAAGCTATTAATGCAAACTGGACTGCTAACATCTCCTTCAAGTTGATATGTAGATGTTGTAGTCTGGCAGGCCACTTGTCTTGTATCCACTTTCCATTCAGATGAGCTCCCCAAGCTTTGTCTGAGGCATCTGTCGTTAGAATCTGACTCGCCTCTGGCCGGGTCACAGAGAGTCCCTTGTTTAGGTGACATTCCTGAGCCCACCACAACAATTCCTTTTGAATGCAAGGTATTATTTGAATGACAGTGTCCAGATCCTGGCAGTGCTGTGTCCATACATTTTTGAGATACCATTGTAACTTCCTCATATGCAGTTTGGCATTGGGAAGCACCAGAAAACAAGATGCCATGAACCCCAAGGCTTGAAGGACTGTCCTTGCAGTCAGCCTGGACTGATGAGACAATTGATGAAAGTAAAGGGAAAGATTCTTTTGTTTGTCCGGGGTCAAAAGGCCATCTGGGATGCTGTATTCAGTCTTACACCCAGAAAGCACATGTCCTGAGAGGGTACTAGACTGGACTTTATTTCGTTCACAGAATACCCCAGGCATCTTAGCACTGCTATCACATATTCCAAATGAAGAAGAAGCTCGTCCCTTCCTTGAGCCAGAATAAGGCAATCGTCCAAATAAGGATAGATCTGTATTCCTTTTAGCCTGAGGAAAGCTATCACTGGAGCCAGAACTTTCGTGAACACTCTGGGCGCAGTAGATAAGCCAAAGGGCAATGCAGAGAACTGATAATGAGAAGTCCCAGCTCGAAAACGCAGATACTTCCTGCAACTCAGTCTGATAGGAACATGAAGGTAAGCCTCCTTGAGATCCAAAGTTACCATCCAATGATCTTTGCCCAGCAGAGGTAAAAGCTGTTGTAACGTCAACATTTTGAACTTGGGAATGTCCAGATAAGTGTTGAGGGTAGATAAATCCAAAATTGGTTTCCACGTGTTCCCTTTCTTTGGTACTAGGAACAGGCGAGAATAAAATCCTAGGCCCAATTTGTTTGTGAGCCTCTATTCTTTGTTGAGGAGGAACGTCTGGCATGCCTTTGAAAGGAGGCAAGGTATGGAAATAAAACCTGTAACCGTGGTGTATGATATCCAATACCCATCTGTCTTGGGTAATCAAACTCCAATTTTCCTTGAAAAGTGCCAACCTTCCTCCCAAAGGTGCTGCCAGACGAGAAGGCTCTGGCAGCTGAAAAGGTAGGTCATTGGGTCTGCTTACGAAAGGACTGACCCCTGCCCTCACCCGAAGACTGTGCAGGTGAACTCCCTGTTCTAGGCCTGAAAGAGCCCTGAGCTCTGCCCCTACCACGCCTAGACCTACCCCTAGACTGGGAATCATAAGAAGGATACGCCCACCCCTTGGTAGGCCAATTTCTACTAAACTTGGAGGCTGAACCTGCAAAAAATCTTTAACAGTCTGCATAGACTTAGCCTTGTCTTCCATTTTCTTTAAGACTGCCTCAACAGGAGAACCAAACAACACATCAGATTGTAAAGGAGCATCTAAAATCCTTGTCTTAACATGGTCAGATAAATTCTGATCCCTCAGCCAGGCGTGCCTGCGAAGAACTGACCCAGTGGCAGCCACCCTAGACGAGGCCTGTACAGCATCAAAACCACATTGCAAAGAATGCTTACCCACCTGTTCAGAAACATGTACTAAATCTTGTAACTCTTTACACTCAATACCTTCCGCCAGAGCATCTACCTTAGACTTCAATTGTGAAAGGAGATAGTTTTGGTATTTCAACATGTGAAACTGGCAATTCAAAGCCCTCATAGCTAGGGTGGAAGAAGTATAAACTTTCTTTCCCCATCTATCCAAAGCCCTGGCCTCTTTATCTGGAGGAACCGGATTTTTGACAACAGAAGCCTTAACACCTTTAGGCCCCTGACTAACAGTTTCTGGGTCTGCCCTAGGACTCTTAAAAGATACTTATGAGCTTCAGGCACCCTGTAATACCTATCCGGTTTAACAGGAGCAGGAGGCAAAGAATCAGGATTAAGAGAAGCCTCTGCAAAACATCTTCCACCACATCCAGAACAGGAGGAATAGCCAAAGGCCTATGCTGGGGTAAAACAAAATTCCCTAAGCCTTTTCCTGGAATCAGAGAAGTCCTGACCTTCCCACTTAAAATGCTCCCTCATGGAATGAAGAGTCTCTGAAAAAGAAAAATTCTCAGGAGGAGAAGCAGAAGGAGTAGAATCATCCACATCAGAATCAGAATAAGGAGAATACTCCTGCAAGTCTTCAGTCAAGACTCTGAAACATCCAAGCCTGCTCAAAACTCCCTAGCTCAGGTTCCACCCTAGGTCTCTTATCAGGAGGGGGCAAAGAACCTCTAATCAAAGTAATCAAATCTTCTGCCATTTTAAGCATATACTTCTTGGGCACAGTTCCTGAAGAACTAGGGGTGACACCAACTGAAGCTAAACCTGGCCTGCCTCTGGGAGAAGCCTTGGAAATAGAAGGAGAGGGCCTAACCACCCTAGGAAGGGAGGGAGCACAGCAACCTGAGAAGCCCCTTCGCCTGACCTGCCTCCTGAGAGGCCACATCCTGCAATAACAAAGTCTCTCCCTGGGACTCCAAAGAAACCTCCGGCGGAACCACCGGCTCCACCGACACCTCTAAAGAACCGGCGTCCGAACGGACGGTTCTTCTAGCCTAGGCTTAGCAGCTTTGTCCTTGCGCTTCTTCGAAGAAGTGGGCGCCGGAGCATCCGACGGCATTTTATAATTACACCGCTTCAAGACTAACCTGGCACAATCTAACCTTCTCTTTATAGTGCGCTTATTGAATCTAGCACAAGAGCGACACCCAACAACGCCGTGCTCAGGCCCTAAACAAGGAATACACAAAGTATGATAATCTCTATGCGGTATCTGTTTCCCACAAGAAATACAGTTATTCACTTTTTCTGACATCCGTAAACCACTGAGGCAAGAAAAAACTAAAATATTCCCCAACGGGGTACTTAGCCAACTTTGACTCGGTCTGAAACTCTGAATTCGAAAAATTTCAGAACGCCAACCGGCACTTGCAACGCTGCTTCTGCATCGGACCATGCGGCAAAAAAGACTGAGGATATGACGTCGGTCATGCGCATTTGTACCCTGACGTCCTGATGTCAGTCAAATGCGCCTTGACCGACGTCAGCCTTATACTTTGATATTCGGGCCGACCGAGGACAGCGGACTACCCAAGTGTAAGGACTGCAGCAATGTGAGATGAAGAACATCTTTAAGAAGCTGGCCAGTGGTCACATCCTTGACAGTATGTAATCCATTTAGCTTTGGTTACTACAACACTAATATATTAGAAAATCTACTGTTATGGCCATAGCCAACTGTGATGTGGTCATCATCTAGGTAGCCATGAGGCAAGTTAACCACTTTTTGGCTCCAACTCCTGCAATGGTGGATGATGTGTACAATCACAGATGTGAGTCAGCTATTCCTTTGCTGTGAATGTGCATGTTCCTACACACACACACACACATTCTATGAATGCCACAACACAGCCTGGTAGAGCCAAGCATGCATCCAAGGCCTATTTTAGCATGCCCCGAATTACAGTTGTCACCAAAATCTGTCATTGTAGCAGATCAGGTCACCCCCCGGGATGTGATCAGACTTTGGCTGCTCACTGCTCATCTGTACCCTCCCCTGTTTTGCTCCTCCAGACCACAGTACTGTTTTTAACTCAATAATGAAGAATTACAACTGATTTATCAGTCTAAAAAAGAAGACATCAACAATTACATTATTAATTGCATTTTAGACAACTAACAGCAACTACACATAAAGCACAATCTGCACAAAAAATAAAGAATGAAGAGGTTGGGATCCCTCCCACCCTTAAAAAATGGAAAAGCAAAGCAAATACAAATGCTCACGAGAGGCAAACTACCTGCCTGAGAGCTAGGTACTAGTACAGTCTGCAAAATGAAGAAGGTAGATTTTAATAATCAACGTACAGGGTAACCAAAAGAGAAATTCAAATGTGTAACTGTATTAATCTATGTTTGCATACCAGACATATTTATGCATTGCAACTTTTAATAACCAAACATACTTTTGATTTCTAAGTAGAGTCTAATTCTCACAAATGAAAACTTTGATTTTGTCAATGGTGGTTATTTACAGAGCATAAAAAGTATGAAGACATAATCTAGAATGTAGTCAGGGTGCAGGTAGAGAAATGTTTGGGGGGTTTCATACTGCTCATCTTGTATTCATTTAAATATTACACATGGAAAATCAATAAACAATTTAAAAACTGAGCTCTGTATTTTAATGCTTTTGTGAAGTTCTTCCTCTGGGCCACTGATCAAGAATTCTCAATCCTCACCATGGGCACCGGTGAGGGACATTCACTTGAAACAAAGATGGATACATAGAGTATTTTTAGATGCAGCTCTCTGCACCAAGCACAATTTCCCTTAAGAGGACACAGGGAGCACACTCGGTCCTGGGGCTTGATTTCCTTCTCTCTATCCAGGCCCCCAAATAAGACTCTCCCACTGACACAGCTGTAGAGTTGAGTCCTCAGCTGAGTGTTCCAAGCCAAGTTCTCCACCACCCTCTCTGTGAAACCAGTGTTGTGTTCCTGCTCCAAGAAGTTGAAACACATGCTCTGAGATTTGACTTTTTCACACACACACACACACACACACACACACACACACACACACACACACACACACACACACACACACACACACACACTTGGGAAAGACTGGCACAGATTTACTAGCTATGCCCATCTGCCCAGACTATAAGGTAGATACTGTCATCAGAACACTCCAAACTCAGCTTCTGTAAGGCTCTTACAAGGGTACCCAATAATGCTGAGTAAAGTTAATAATAATACAAATGGTAGTGTTTGACCAATGCAGCAAGGCTTTCAGGAGCGGCCACAGTGTCACCAAATAAATATAAGTGCTCTCAAAGGTTAAAATATTTTCTAAAAGACCAGCCACAAGGAAATGTTTTAAATATCTATGAACATGAAAATACTTAATATCTATTTACAATAAATAGGCACCAGAGTTTAAGTCACAGGAAATATTAAAAACAACACCCATGGAAAGATTCACACAGATACAGAAAAACAACACTTAACTAATCTCACTATATTTTCCTTACTGATCTAAAGAAGCACTGTTCCCTAGTTCACTTACTAGAGCAAGGCAAGATGAAGTGGGTGAGACGCCTTCCTTCTTGGTCAGGTTTCAAAAACAGATTGCACTGAGACTTCTGCCTCATCTAGTATTAAAACATAATTTCAGTGCTGGATTACTGAATTACATCACATACATCTTGTCATCTGACTGTGGTTTCCACACTACCCCCTTTGCTAGAAAACGAACCAGAATTTAGCACATATGCGTTACCATACACACAGATAGAGCTTTGCTGATATGTGTTACAGCAGATGGAAGCTATAAAACCATTTCAAAACTTCCACCCATCCAGTGTAGCAATTAGTTCACCCCTAGGGACAATACAGTAGGCTTCCTAGTCCTAGTTTTCACAGATATTTCATCTCTGGCTACAATCAAAACTGTAAGGTACAATCTTTATGGCCTAAACCAGGTAATTTAATTTCAGACTATTTTTCAAAGTTAACTGAACTGAGATTAACCTCTTTTCTTCCACTATAACAGTTACAATACAGTCTGACATACAGTTGTATTTCTTTTCGGTCCAGCAGGACCCACTCTTGGTACATTTTTAACACAAGCAGCTGTAAAAATACATTTTTCAACACAATCATCTGTACAAATCAGCTTAATATACAAATAACATGTAATTCTTTACAAAACTACAGCTAGCTATGCTGGCATATGTATACATCCACTGCACTAGTCCTTCTGGCATAGCTGGCACTACCTCACATAATCACAGCTTGTTTTGTCACTAGGGTAGTTTTTAAGCATTAAGTAGTACTGCTCTTTTTCTGTTGTGTACTTTATTAATTTGGTGACTCTACTGAAGAGAAGTGTGTGTGTGTGTGTGTGTGTGTGTGTGTGTGTGTGTGTGTGTGTGTGTGTATATATATATATA
The DNA here is from genome assembly GCF_019279795.1 of Protopterus annectens. Taxonomy (NCBI): domain Eukaryota; kingdom Metazoa; phylum Chordata; order Ceratodontiformes; family Protopteridae; genus Protopterus; species Protopterus annectens. Next base: position 595,559,861 of record NC_056727.1, on the reverse strand, counting down.
TATATATATATATATATATATATATATTCACAAAAGCAAAACTTAAAAATATCACAAAACTTAGAGTCATAAGCAGATTTATTGTAGTCAAAGGGGACAATATCCCAGTCTGCTTTCATAAGTATGTTTAGGAAGAGAAAGTTACTTATGAGAAACTATTTTAGAAATAAATAAACATAAGGGCATCATTATCTTTGCTAATTGCAGATGGCATAATAAGATAGCCACAGTAAGCTAGATATGATCTTGTCATCTCTAGCTGGTTTATGTACTAGTAGTCTCACATTTATTTAATTTTGAGTAATTTATCCAATCAATGTATAGGTGGCCAACCCCCAGATTTACTGTAATTTCAGTGATGTTCTACATCTTGAAGTTTAGCAATCAATATTTAATTCAGTTTATTTACTTACTAGGATTTGTTTATCAGGACTGTACATCTGGGCATAAGTTGCCCCTTTCCAGAGGAGGCCCTGGAAGAAAAGCTCCAAGTATAAATATATATATGCAAACGGTATGAAAAGCTGATAACAAACAATTACAAAGGCTTTAAGAAAGTTAACAGAATGAATGCAAATAGAGCACACAGTAAAACATAAGCAGCGTTTTACAAAAGGCAGCACTACATATCAATAGATAAAAAGTTGTAAGTAATGAATAAAATCTAATAAATGAGTATAACAGTTAAAAACAAAGAAAGTGAAATAAAGTGGAAGAAAGGAAGACAGATAATTGTTTGCTTGAACATACTTTAAAAAAGTGAGATCTGAGAAAAAAATGCTTAAGTAACATGCTTGACAGTAATACAGCAGTGTGCATGAACAGCAAGGTAAAAAGAAAAGTTTAACAGGCAACACCAGGAAATAGGTAGAAGTGCCAGTACAGGAAGTGGTTAGATCATGCATTGGATGTGGCTGAGGTTGAAATAAATTAGATTAATAGATAAGCTGAGTGAGAGGAAGACTGGAAAAGGTTCAGATTGATGTAGTATGATTATTGTTGCGAACAGAGGCTATAAGGTATTGGTGGATGGTGTGTGGCTGGGTAAAGGTAGATACAAAAAGGGATGTGACAGGAGGGATATGATGTGAAAAGGGATGAAATAAGAGAGGAGAGAAAAAGCAAGGTGGCTAGCCAGGAGATGTTTTAAGGGGAATAACAGGGTGCAATAAAAATAAGGAGATGGGAGCAGAAGCATAGTTGGTTCAATTAGCACCCTCTGCCAGTGCTATGAACCAGCAGCCCACCCTCTCAGTTTTTCAAGTAAAGAGCAAAAAAAAAAAGCATTTTGCTGCAATATGCCATAAGTGAATGGCTTATTACAGTTAGATCAACACATCCCCCAAGCATAAAAACAGATGTTCCTTCTACTGGCACATCAACCAGGTAGCCATATGCATGATACAACCCTCCTCCAGCCCCAGCCATTCAGGTCCCATTTCTGTGCCCTTCCCCAAACCCATAAGCTGAGTGAGAGGAAGACTGGTGAAGGCTCAGGATGATGCTGTAGGATTATTGTTGTGAAGAGAGGCTATAAGATGTCAGTGGACGGTGTGTGGCTGGGTAAAGGGAAATACAAAAAGGAATGTGACAGAAGGGATATGATGTGAAAGGGGATGAAGTAAGAGAGGAGAGAAAAAGCAAGGTGGTTAGCCAGGAGATGTTTAAGGGGAATAGCAGGGTGCAATAAAATAAGGAGATGGGAGCAGAAACGTAGCTGGTTCAGTTAGCGCCCTTTGCCAGTGCTATGAACCAGTACCCCACCCTCTCAGTTCTTCAAGTGAAGAGCAAAAAAAGAAAGAACTTCACTGCAATGCGCCATAAATGAATGGCTTATTACAGTTAAATCAACACATCCCCCATGCATGAAAACAGATGTTCCTTCTACTGGCAAATCAATCAGGTGGCCATATGCATGACACAACCCTCCTCCAGCCCCAGTCATTCAGGTCCCATTTCTGTGCCCTGCCCCAAACCTCCTTTATCATATTTTATTAAAGAAAGCATTTATTCTTTTAAACTGATAAAAATGTAGCAGTTTATACTTGCCTCGTGGAGCACTTCAGTGCTCATGTTTTAGTTTTTAAAAAAATTATTTTTAAACTGTAGCAACTTACTTGCTACAAATGTAGCAAACAGCTGCTACAGTTTATAACCTGCTTGCACAGAGTGCTACAGCAATCATGTTTTAATTAAAAAAAAAAAAAAATATATATATATATATATATATATATATATATATATATATATATATTTTACTTTTAGACTGCAGCAAACTGTTTGCTACAATTTAGACCACACATGGTGTGTTACAGTGTTCAGATTTGACCGCAAATGTAATACTGGCTTTTAAAAGCCAGTATTACATTAAAGAGTGATTAGGATTGGATGACTGTGCCCCCCAACACTTTGCACCCGGTGCTGTTGCCCCTCTTGCCCTGCCTAGCTATGCTACTGGATGGGAGGAGAAGTGTAGGAAGTGGTAAGGAAGGGAGAGAGGAAAGTATTTGGTTTAGGAAGAAAGGATGACTAAAATACAGGCTACAGGCACAACATATTAGTATAGTGTACTTAGAGAAAGTGAGGGATAGCATAACTTAGAATACATTGTGTGGATGGATGGGAATTTTTGTCTAGATAGTTGCTGAAGATGAACATAGCCATAAGTTCATTAGGTTTTGTTGTAATTGAGACTTGAAAGATTTCACCTGAAGTATTTAAGAGCAAGAGAGATGGAGTTCCAGATTTTAGAGATGGAGGAGAAATAGAGAATCACCAGAAGACTTGCTTGATTTAGTTATTAGAAGTATTTTTTTTTATTTACTGAGTGAAGAGACCTGTTTAGTGAGTAATTTTGAAGGATGCAAGTTAGGCTAGAGCATTTTTCGGGTTTGTGAATAAGGATATGTGCAGTAATTAGCTGTGATAGAATCAGAGAGTGAGGCTGTTCAAGCCATTGTAAATAACTTAGTGTTATACAACACTGAGATTCATATGCCATATTGCAGCAAATCTGGCTACTTTGTTACAGCATTGCTCAATAAGATTGGTCTTGGTTGCCTGAAGATTAGTGAGAATAGAGGTTGCATAGAGGAGAGCTGGAAGGAGAAAAGTTGAAGTAATACATTTTCAAGCACTGTCTGTTAGGAAAGGTTTCATCTGATAGAGGGTGCCATTTTTTAACAATTTTTTTTATTACATCTTTTATATGGTAGTTACATTTCAAGCTGTCATCAGTTGTTACAGCTAGTGGTTTAGTGTGGGTTATTAATTCAGTTTTAAGTTGTTTGTGGAGGATAGATTGAAGAAGGACTTCTGGATAGAAAGTTGTTGTGGGGTGAGTAGGATGAGCTTGGTTGGACTTATTGGAGGTTTAGAAAAAGGAATCAGAAAGCCATGTTTTCACAGACGTAAGGGAATACTGGGTGAGTTTTTTTGCAGTGTAGCTATTTTTTAGCAGCACAGATCAGAATAGGGTCATAACACTGCGGTGGTGCTGCTGCAGTAGCATTGTCGCCTCACAGCAAGACGTTGTCCCGTTTGATTCTCAGCTAGAGCGTCTCCTGTGTGGAGGCATACGTGTACGGGGCATGTGTGTGTCAGGGCTGGTAACCCGGTACGTAGATTAGCGGACCTGAGTTCCACTGTGGCGACCCCTAACCGGGAAAAGCCGAAAGACACAAACAAACAGATCAGAATAGGGTCATCCATATACTGGTTGACTTTTGCATACTTGCTTGCTGAGAAGAGGTCATTCATAAATATACTGAATAAAACAGGTCCTAGAATAGAGCCTTGGGGGCCTCCCATCTACTATAGAAGGAAAGAGAAGATGTTATTTTGCCATTTAACAGCCTGATGTCTGCAGGACAGGCAGCTATCAAACCAAGTGAGTGTCCTAGGGAGGACAATTTTTATAGCAGTTTTCAAGTTTACCTTCATTTCTTTTTTGATTTATAGTGGTTATGAAGTTAAGCAGGGCTGTACTAATGCTATGATTACAGTGAAATCCATGCTGTTTTGGCAAAAGCAAATTATTGCCTGAAATGAAGGAGAGTAGTTGTGTGGATACATTTCTTAAGGACTTTTAAAGGTGGAGACAGAATGGTTACTTGTATAAAATTGGTAAGATCTATGTAAGTGCTGTCCTTGTGTAAGGGTAAGATGTAAGATTTTTTTCTGTACACTGAGAATGTAGTTTTCTTTAATGGCTTGGCTCATTAATATACAAACACTATACACAACCTCATAACTACATCGAATGTTGGAAACTTTCAAACTTCAGCACTGATACCTTGAACAACCTTCTCTCAGCCATTAATTGGTCTTTCCTTACCCATCTTTCTCTCGATGATGCAGTCCTACAATTTAACTCTATATTTCTGAGCATTCTTAATTTCCTCGCCCCTCCTCACACAGTGAGAGTCAAATCTCTCCCTGGCTAACACATGCTACTCATACCCTAATGCAAAAAAGAGAGAGAGCATGGAAAAATTGGTCCAAAACTAAGCTCCCCGCTCATCTCCAAATCTGCAAATAATTATGCAACCTCACTAAAAACACATCATTAAAGACAAGAAAAACTTTTACAACAACCCACCTAACTCACACATTTCCAACCCTAAAAATTCTGGCACTTCTTAAACCAAATTCTACATCCAGGGAATCCCTCATCTCCTAACCCTTGCCCCAATGACACTCCCTTCAAAATTGCCTCTACATTTAACTCTTACTTCATCAACACTACCAGCTCACCAACATCTCAATTCTGCCCAGACACTCACTCAGAATACCATACACATCTTTCTCCCATCACTAACTCATCCAAGACCTTCTCTCTGCAAACAGTATCTACCAGTTACATTAAATCCCCTCTCCTCAAATTAAAACCCTGCTCCCCCTTAGATGACAATAAACCTCCATTATTTCTCCAATTAGCAGCTAAAACCCTGGCCCTACCCATCTCCATACTTATCAACCATTCAATAAGCTGAATCTAAAGTCCCCACTATCTGGAAACAATTCTTTACACTTCCCATTCACAAAGGAGGAAACTCCTCAGAACTCACCAACTTTAGACCTATAGCTATTCTATCCACTGTATCAAAAATAGTTGACACAAACAGATCTTGGCTATGGGCTACCTCACACAAGAAAATCTACTTACCCCCACTCAGCATGGTTTTCGCCCAAAGCACAGTACCACTACAGCCTTTGTATCCTTTATCAGCACTATATCTCAGGCTAGAGACAATAATAAACTACCCTCCTGCATATTCCTTGACCTCTCCAAGGCATGACACTCTCTCTCTCATCCACTGCTCCTGACCAAACTCTCAGACCTGAATCTTTCCACTTCAACAATATCCAGGTTCACTAGTTATCTTAGTGACAGACACCAATCAGTCAAATAGCTTTCATCACTCTCCCCTGCTCTTCCTGTCAAGCTGGGAGTACCTCGGGGATCTATCTTGGTCCTTTACTTTTCAACATCTTTATCAATCAGCTGTATACCTCTTGTCCACACTTGTCACTAGTCCAATATGCAGATGACTCCACAGTCATCACAGTAGTGGATTCCCTCCCGGAGCTTAACACCATTACTCAAACATCCTTCTCAGCCACTGAAAAATGGCTTTCCAGGAACCAGTTAATCCTTAATCCTAATAAGACTACACTCCTGCTCTTTCTACCCAAAACCCTTACCCACCTTAAAATCCACCTTCTTTATTTCATCACTTAATAATGCACCTATTACAGTAGAGTCACACACCAAGCTACTAGGGGTCACAATTGACGACCAGCTCAACTTTGACTTGCACATTCAAAACAGCATCAAGAAAATCCACCAGAAGCTTGGACTTCTCTACAGAAATAATAAAATCATATTAAGCAAAGCTAAAATCTCTCTCTCTCTCATCTACCTCCTCCCTACCCTTTTCTACGGCTCACAAATCTTCACTAACCTTCAAACTTCTCTTTCAATTAAACTTGAAACTACATACAATAAAGTTACTAGATTTGTTGCCAGTCAAACTTACTTCTTTCATCACTCTCTCTCCCGTAACACATTAAACTGGTTAGAATTCTGCCACCAACTACTCCTTCACAGCTTTAGATCCCACATTCCATCTTGCACTTTCCCTCTTTCTGTCCTAACATCTCTTCACTTGTGTCCTTCTACACCCCTTCTAGGACACTCCGAAGCAAGGATCAAAAACTACTAAAAATATCCAAGCCTAAAACTAATATAGGTCAAAACTTATACCAGCTACTATCCTGCTCTTTCCTGGAATAAACTTCCCCAGAAGATTAGAAATATTACTCATCCACAACAATTTAAAATTGCTACCAAAAACTATCTTAAAAGTACCTGAACATGCACTGCAAAAATCCTCCTAACTACCTCACCTCTACTCATTCTCCTCTCTCTATCCTACTTATCCTTCTGTATCAGCTAACAAAACATTGACATAATCATAGTCAGACTACCTCCTTACCTGACTACTACTGACACTTTTATTGTTACCTGTCTACTCTTACTTCAGTTATCTACTTCCTGCACAAACTCTAAGTGCCTTCCTACCGCTGTCTAAGAAATAATAGCTGGTCCTAACCTCAGCCACAGACTCCAATCCCAATTTAGGAGTCTTTTTGGACTATACATCCTTGTTTTGGTTGACTACATTTGTATACCACTTGTATTATATGTTTCTATTAGGTGACAATGTTTGTATATGATGTGTATGCAACAGTTTCTCTCTTCTCTACTTTGTTGTAAGTTTTTTTCATATTTTGAACTAAATTGTATAAATGTATTTACACAATAATATTGTATTTTGTTACATGCTGCTCATTTGTAATGCTTGTAGAGCTTTTCTCCCCAGATCTCTGCTGAAAAAGGGCCTTGGCTCAGTTGGACTAACCCAGTCAACAAATGTCAAATAAATAAATAAATAAACCAAATGGGTAGGTTAGAGCATCTGTTACAATTTTAATGTATTCCCCTGATAGGTTATCTGGGGAAGCAGTGGCATGCTTCCATTACAGAAGTATTTTTTTCTTGAGGAAATGGGTTCCAGGGAATATATTTTATGGTAGAGTCCTAGTTTAGAGGAATTTTGTGGAGTAGTGAAGGTTGAGACACTATTACTAGTGTTTTCATTGAACATCCAGTGTAATCCCCATGGATAGAGCATTTAACCTTCTTGTGGTTGGCCCTTTTATGTATACTTTATTTTATCCAGTATTTTTAGCTTTTATACGGTAGGTTCAGCCCAGTCCCAAAAGTTACAATATTTGTGATCTATTGTGCTACCAAAGCAATTCTTCTGAGTCACATTTTTTCATGCACATTATTAATACCTCCCTCTTCCATTCTCCATGCAGGGTGCCGATTACCATATTTTTGGCTCCTCACTCTACAAAATTTAAATACTCTGAAATGCAGTTCTAACAAATTAAATAACTTAAAGGGACAGCCCAATGCCAACCCTTTTACATGTATAATTTACTTCAACACATTTTCTTCATATTTTACTTCTGTTTCATGTTTATGTTGCCTGCATGAAAAACAGCAGAGTTTATCGGTGTAGAAGCAGATGAAGATGCAGGCAGCAGAAATTCTTAAACATTGGTAGCAACTGTACACTGTAGAAAGTCAAGAGTTACAACTAAACTGCAGAGATCACAGAAATATACTGCAGCAAGTAAATTAATATGTTTCAGTTCTCAGTTCACATACTGGTTTGCTGCATTTAATTTATATAGTTATCAGCTGCAAAAATTGTGGTTTGTTGCTGTGCATTTTTTTTTTTTTTTTTTTTTTTTTGCTGCTTCCTGCCTTGGTTGCTGTATTCATCATTGAATGGGAGTCTTTTCCCTCTTCACACACACTTATTGCTTCTTGTTCTGCTCTAAAGGGTGGGTAGCTACTGGTGGTAGTAGGATTTTCATATAGCAGCATTATTTGCTATTTTGGTTTAATACCACAGCCCTGTCATTATGAGCATTTGGGATTTCCACAGTGATTAATTCAAAAGTTTCTACTAAACTAATTTTGAAATAGGCAGCTGGGAGCAGTGTATTCATATTAAATGATGCTACTTAACAGGACTGGATATCTGAAAAAAATGTTTTGAAAAAAAAGGTGATTAAGCTGCTGTCCTAACGGCTGCACTTAAGATTTGCAAAGTGGTTTCAAACTCCAAGTGGCTCCACCAAAGAGGTTTGTTCTAGCCTACTCATAAAAACTATTAAGAAGCTCAGAACTGAATAGTGCCTATATCAAGCATCAGCAGCTATTCTCTTGGTTTTCATTAATTTAATAAAAAAAATTCTCCCCAACTGAATTACATGGAGAGGTACTTTACTTTATCTTTACTCTGCCTCCAATTACAGCTCCCCAAGGTTTCTTATCTTCTCAGCAAAAAGAAAAAAAAAAAAAACAAAAAAAAACAGCTGCAGAACTTCTCACTCCATTGCATAAATTATGTCATCATGCTGCAGGAGATGGGTGGAAACTGAAGTCTGAAAAAATTTAATTTAAAGGGGCACTACGGCACTTAAAATAACAAGGTGTCAAACATTCTAAGTTAAAATCAGTATTTTCAGAAAAACATGGTACAGTTGAGAGGTATGATAAGAGGAAGGACAGAAAAGGCAAGGTGTAACTAATGGAATATCACTAAGATTGTTAATCTAGCATGCCCTGCTGTGGAGATATTAATCACCATTAATTATTCATATATTTATAACTGAGACAGCTTTATGTTACTGAAGGGCAACGTGTGAAATGTTATTCTGGGGAAAAAGAAAGTAAAAAAAATAAATTTCCACTGTCAAGTTATAGTGCACTATACTGAAGATGCGTAATATTTATTTATGTATATATGCGTGAACTGGTACAGTGACCCTTTTCAACCAAAACCTGGGCCACAATGGCAAACACAATAATATACAAGAATTTCACTTTGGAAAACAAAGGAAAAAAAATCAATACTTCCATTAAGGTTTTTGACAAACACTATATGTACAAAACACAACCAAAGGGTGACATGATTAAGTAAAACATCAAACAACATTTACATGAATGCATACATTATTACTGTTTAAATATACAAGATTTAAATGACATTAAAATACAGAATTGTACATATGCACACTGCACAGCTTACAGCACTGTGAGATGTTACTACAGCACAATGGACAAGGAATCAACTTGTGAATGTTGCATGGCTGTATAAAAAAGGGTGGTGGGATAATATATGCATCATTCCTGCTGTCTTGAGGTAGTACAAAACAGACTAAACCTGTACATTTTAGAATGAAACACGAGTTACAGCAGAACCTAAGAAAGTACAGTTTTGTTATTAAACTTACAATAACAGTAGATGTTTGAAAAGACCACTGCTGTAGTAGCCTTAGCTATATGGGTTACATCATGCATAGGATGCAGAGCCCTTTACAGCTGTCATGCCAACTGAAAGAGGGAGGCTACAGCCATGAAAGAGATCAGTGTTAGGGAAATAAAAACAGATTTCCTCACCCTGACAACAAAAATCATATGTAAAAAAGTGGGATGGAGGCAGAGAGCTGCAAATGCAGAAGTGAGCTATTTGAACATATATCTGTATAACTGTAGTATGTTCATTATTACATCATTGATACAGTAGCTTTAACTATTGGGGGGGGCGAATATCATAGGTTATCAGGTTTGGGAAGAGGGAAGACGAGAGACCACAATTCCCTGGAGAATGCTCCTAGCAAAGCCTACTCTAGGCCTAGCAAAGGAGTCTAATTTGTAGCGCTTTGCAAAAGTATGTACAGAGGACTAAGTTGCTGCTTTTAGAATACTTCTAAAGTCCACTCCCTTTCCAAAAATTCACTCAAAAAGCCAAGCCCTAGCACAATGTGCCTTGACCCTGCCTGGAATTGACTACGAATAACAAAAACAAAAACAAACAAAAAAAATACAATCTTGTGGAAGGAAGTCAAACAAGACTTCTGAATGTTCTGGAAATCCAGTCTATGAAAAAGATATCTTACCCAAGTGAAAGATTTCTCACAATTTGAAAAAAGACTCTGCAAAGATAAGCAAGTCATCTAAATAAGGAAAAGTGCAAGTACCTTTTAGTCTGCAACAGTCTATGACTGGAGCTAGACACTTTGTGAACATTCCTGGAGCGGCAGATACCCCAAAGGGGTAATGCAGTGAACTGAAAGTGTAATCCAGACAGAAAAAAAATAAAAAAAAAAAACATTTAAAATCTGTGGATATAGGAATATGATGATAAACAGCCTTTAAATCTAGTTACTAAAAACTGAAAGGGGGAATAAGAGGTGACAGATTGTGAAGCGATAGCACTTTGAACATTAGGAATTTCACAAACTCGATGAGAAAGGAAAGATCAAGGATTGGTCCCCATGAGGCTTTTTTTTCTTGTACCAGAAATATTCTTTAATAAAAACCTTTCCTTGATAGGGAAAAAAGGAACAGGTTCTATGACCCATTAGTCAGCAGATACTGAATGACAGGAGGGAAAAAAGTTTGAGCTGGTGAATAAGGAGGAATCCTCTGAAATGGATGGAGGGAGTCCCACTGCAATCTGTACTCTGGATGAATCACTCTCAGAATTTCTGCCAAAGTCAGAAATGAAGAGATAGATTTTGAAGATTTAAAGACTGCCAGAGTAGGGGTGGGGTTTACAATTTGTAGGCAGTACTCCCTTCTTTTTGGAGCCTCCTTGCCATTGTTTTTTGAATGTCTGCTTATTTTGCTTTTTGTAAAAGGATCCTAAATTAGGGATTAAACTTTTAATAATCCTGTAGAAGGAAGGCTGAAAAAACTGAGTAATTCCTTGAATCAGTTCCCTGTCTCATCACAAATTATCAGGACCCCAACAGCAGATGGCCCAACATTCAACCTCCCTATCAAGAGTTTCAGAGTTAACATTTTCAGTCAAATTTTGAGAACCTAAGCATGCAAACCTTCTCATAACAGACCCAGTAACTGCTGCCCTGGAAGAAGCATCATCTGATGTTTGAATGATGTCTGTTGTAATAGCTGCTCCCTCCATCTTGTTTTTTAGTGTGTTTTTTATGCCAGGGTATGGACAACTCATTTTTATCAGAAAGAAGTATTGTTAAGCAATACCTCTTTCAAAGACACTCTTACACAAGAATGCCTTCAAAAAGGGGGGGGTCCATGGGCAGACATGCTGAAACGGACAACAAATGAACCATGATAGAGGGGTAAGATAGCCCATAGTAAAGTAACCCCCACAAATATTGCAAAACCAGAGAAATACTAGCCCAGATTGGAAGTTGACTATGTTCTTGGCAGCAACTTGAAAACCTTTTCCATTTGCTTGCATATGGCTTTCTAGAAGCAAGCTTTCTTGCCTCCATTAATACCTGCTGCACGTCCTCAGTAAACAGACTTCTAAAAGGTATTAAGGTCGTATCATCCACCCAGTCAGGTGAAGTTGCTTGGGGTCAGGATATATCAAACACCTTATTCTTGACTGAATTGATCCAGTTTGTGAGGAAGCTTGGGGTACTTGCATCTGGCCATTTCCCAAAGAATGGAGAAACACTGCTGCCTGGGCCAGAAGGAAGTTGCCACAGTTATCTTAAGGGATTCCTTCTGAATCTTTAAAAGTAACCTGAATATTAGTGGAGAGGGTATAAATGCATACATGAACACCCCTGTTCAAGGAAAAGAAAAGGCATCTATCTTTTCGGCCTTCTTCCAGAGCAGAATTTTATCAGTTGATTGTTTAGATAGCAGGCAAATTGGTCTAGTTGAGAAACTCCCACAGACATGTCAAATCTTGGAAAAGCCCCTACTCTACTTTTCATTCCTGAGGGTTTGCCTTTGTCCTGTTCAGCTTGTCTACAATACAGTTTTGATCAGATGGAATGTAGGATACAGAGTGAGATTGTGCTTTAAAGCTATATCCCATGCAAACATGGCTTGTCTGCATACAAGGTAAGATTTGGGTCCCCCTAGCCTGTTTATGTACTACATCACTGTGGCATTGTCTGTAACAACTTGAAGTGGTCCTGGGGACAAGAAGTGATTCAGAAATTAGAGTGTATTGATAAAGGCAAGCACCTATATTATATATTTACATGTCTTAGACAGCTTGCACTTTTATCCACCTTGACATTGCACCCCAAACAAAGTCTGAGGTATCTCTGGTGACTGGTTGCTTTGGCATAGGAGGGGGAAGAGGAGACCTGGATTCAGGGATATTTGGTGTTTCCACTAAGTGATTTCCCTTCTCACAAATCTTAGAACTGGAATCTGAAAAGATAATGGGTGTTGGTGCTGGGACCAAAGAGACTTCAGATAACACTGTATCCTTTTAATGGGGAGTATTGCCAGAGGAGTCAAGACAATCACAGATGTCATGAGACCCAGAATCCGGAGATATTTCCTCACAGTCACCAAAGTCTGAATGGAAAACCCTGAAACAAGTCTAAATATAGATCTATTTTTTCCTGTGGAGCAAAGGCTCTTTGTAATGAGGTGTCTAGGAGACACCCCAGGAACACAATCCTATGTGTTGCAGTCAAAAATGACTTTTAAATATTCTCTTGGAATCCAAGCATGCAAAGGAGATCTATTACCCAAGTGAGGCACTTTGAATCTGAATACTCTGTAGTCTGAAATGGGCTATAATAGGAGATAGACACTTACTGAACACTCGGAGCAGTGGGACTGCCCAAAGGATAAGGCATCGAACTGACAATGACAAACAAATACATAAAACCTTAACAAAAGTCTGAAGTCTGGATAAAAAGGAATGTGTTGATAAACATCTTTTAAATCTAAAGCTTCCAAAAAACTCAAATGAAGAAGGAGTAAGGATGTGAAGTGAAAGCATTTGAACTTGGGTATTTATATAGTCCCTCTATAGATCTGATGAAGCGTCCATGTGAATAACTCGTGGTGTATCCTGACAGTCTAGTTGTTACCAGTGCTGTATTTATATAGTCCTTATACAATCATTCTATCTTATTTGACTGCACTTTGTTATTGAGGGTTCCTGCTTTCTTTTTGGCAACTCTGGCATTTTTTTTAAATGTCTCCTTGCTAGCATTTTGATGAGATTGTTTATTTTATTTCTTGCCAAAGCTGGAAAAGGGAGCAGAAAATCCCTTGGAAAATTATGAAAAGGAGAGTTAAAAAATGAGAGGTTCCCTATGTCAGCTTACCCAGTCCATTACATTTTTGATAACCTCTACAGCTGAGGGTCCAGAAACTAAATCTCTAACTAAAGGAGAATTTAAAATCACATTTTTTAAACACCTTTACTGAATTATCACTTGTGACATAGACAAATTTACATTTATACAAAAGTAATCAAACTGTATCAACAAACACTATGCTTCTCAAACAATCTGGAAATATACAGCTAAGTATATTTTTTGGCACTTTTTAACTGTTCAGAGTTGAATGAAACCATAATTGAATTTGGTTCAGAATACATTTTAAATAAATTGCATTTATTTAAACTGTATTTGCTTTAATATTGCTACACACTCAAGTGTGCTAGCTTGCACTGCACTTGAATTGTTTTTAGTGCTGTTTTAGCTGCTTTTCTCTAAAAAAACAAAACAAAACAAAAAAAAATTCTAAGCTTGTTTCCTGCCTTTTCTGTAACTAGTGTAGTCCAGATACAGATTTGCTGTATCCAGGACTGCTTGTAAGATTTTCAGCCCCCCCCAAGCCTTTCTATGTTGGAAGGAAGCGTTCTAGCTCATCAGTGGGAGTGGTAAGCACTAGGTAGCCTATCTACCAAAAGAGGAGTGGTTTCTGGCCCAGAAATTGTAGTTTATTGGCCGTTTGGGCAGTTTTTTCCATCTTTTTCAACTTTCTGGTATAAAAGTCTGAATTTGCACTTGTTTCCAGCCTCTCCTGTAACTAGTCTAGTCCAGATACAGATTTGCTGTATCCAGGACAGTTTGTAAGCTTCTGAGCCCCCCAAGCCTTTCTGTGTTGGAGGGAAGCCTTCTAGATTATCAGTGGGAGTGGTAAGCACTAGGTAGCCTATTTACCACAAGAGAAGTGGTTTCTAGCTCAGAAATCGTAGTTTATTGGCCATTTGGGCAGTTTTTCCATCTCTTTCAACTTTCTGGTTTAAAAGCCCATGTTTGTGCTTGTTTCCCGCCTTTCCTGTAGCTAGTCGACTCCAGATACAGACGTGCTGTATCTAGGACTGTGTGTAAGCTTCTGAGCGGTGCCAAAAAGTCTGCTCTTCAATTCTTCCCTTAGAGCTGCTAGTTCTCTCTCCTCTCCTGCACTTTTACTACCTTATTAGTCTAGCACTTTACCAGACTTCTTGTAGCAATTATTGTAGCAGACAAAAGTGTTACCAGCACTAAACGTTCCACAAGTAAACAGCTCCGGTACTTATCATTAATGCCCACTCCTCCAGGCATGTCTAAAGGTCAGTTCCCTGTGCTTTCTCCTATTTACCTGGTGACCTTGGGCATCCTGCGGCAATGTAGCAAATGCCTCATGTACACTGACAACCCTCTTCTCTTACCTCCCAACACTCAGACTTGCTAGAGATGCACTTATATATCCAAACTAGAAACCACGCACTCTCCAGCGAAGACCGGAGTAGCTGGTCAAGAGGAGAAGGTCAACACTTGCACCACACCACATGGAACACACAGCCCTCCAGAACACACACCAGCACTGCCTTCACATAAAAACACAAACCACACACCCACCTTCATGGAGGCTCTCAATAAAAATCTACCCAAACAGCAGAGACCTCCAAGGCAGAAACGCACATCACCACCACAACACAACACTAAGCATGAGACACATAACTCTCCTAAACAGTGTGCCACTCAACCAAAGCGCCTAAGGCAAAACAGCATGCTCAACACAGTAATCATAGGTGACTTGATAGTGAGGCACACTGATGTCCCACTCACCAGGTTGAATAAGGAGAAAGTAACAGTCAGCTGCCTGTCAGGTGCCAGGATTTGCCACATAACGCATGTACTCAGGTCCCTCAACAACAGGAACAAATATGACTTTGTCATTGTACATGCAGGTGTGAATGACCTGAGATGTACCTCCCTGGACTATATGAAAAGAGACATGGAGGAGCTCTCAGATTATGTAGCCCAGGTGGGTATCACCCTAGCCCTGAGCAGCATCCTACCATCACCCAGAATTATACCACAGTACAAGCAGAAAATGACTAATTTCAACAACTGGCTAAGTTTCTGGTGTCATTCTATGGGGATCCAGTATCTGTCTGCCTGGGATGAAATGAATGACAGACCTCGATGTTAAAGTTATACTACACTATTTAGGTAGTCTGTACCTTTACTCAATGAAGTCAGTGAGACATTTCTGCTGTTACGACATTCATTTACTGCACACAAGGTTTACATCTAGCTTAACAATGAAAGGTATATACATTAAAAATGTACTTCAGCTTACAGTTTTACGTCTGCAAGAATAGAATAATCAAAGTCTTTGATACAAAAGGAAAAGTCCCAATCTTTATAGTGTCTTCTGCCTACATCAGCAGTTTTGAGAATTTGCCAGAACAATAAGTCTTTCCTTTCAAGCTGGTCTACTGACAGTTTGTTTTCCATATTTTAAAGATTCTGTTCCAGAAAAATAATTCCTTTCATCCTTGGCCTATCTTTGCATATCATGTTATAAAAACAAATTGAAGAATAAACCACACTGAGAAACTGAATGAGGTAAGCGCTTTCATTTACTATTTCAGCAAACTTCTTCAGACAATTAACAAATGCATAAAGTATTCATTAAATACATAATCAGTACGATGACATCATGGAACAAATACAAAAGACAAGCCCACATTTAAAAGGGCTCATACTAAATATTATAAACATTAAAAAATAATCATAAATAACACTATTAAGGTATTAAACATAATTTCGTACATCTAAATATTATGCATATTTAAAAATAAAAATATAAATATATAAATAAATATATATAATATACAATTCATCTCAACAAAGCTCTCAGTTTTAAAACACTCTTGAATGAAATAGCTTCATTTAGACCTGGCTTTGAAGCTGCATTCAACTTAATTTGCCAAATTAATTCCTTCTCGTCTAATTTTAGGCCACTTGAACCGCCCCTTTCATTTTCAATAATTTTATCCAACACTACAAAGTTAAATTCATGTGAGGGGTTAGAGTTAATGTGTCTCGCAAGGGCATTATTCAAATTTAATTTATTTATTGCATAAATATGCTCATAAATTCTATTTTTTAAATGCCTTTCAGTGTGACCTACATAAAATGCTCGGCAGCAAGTACATATTCCTAAGTAAACAACACCCATGGTGTTGCAGTTAAATTTGCCCTTAATGGAAAAAGCCATATTTCTTACACTAACCTGCTTGGTTACTTTTATATATTTGCACCACCTACATGTCCCACATTTACACATACCACAATGGGGACCATAAATCTTAGGTGGTCCACTCTCCAAAAGCATTTTCAAATTTCTGCCTCTCATAAATACAAAATGAGGAAAGTCACTTATACTGTTCTTTATAGAACTATCCTCAGCCAAAAAATACCAATTTTTATTCACAATAGATCTTACCAAGTAAGCATCCATAGAAAAAGTAGTGGTAAAACTAATTCTGAAGTCATCATTATTACAAGGGTTACAAATTTGTTCACCACAACTGAGCTCACAGATGTCGACACTGGGAATATAGCAATCATTCTCATCCATTAAACTTACATTAATGTTTTCTTTAAAGGCTAATAAAGGTTGAAAAATACCTAAAGAACGTTTGTTCTGAACTTTCTTAATTAAAGGATCAATTAAGGCTCAGGATAACCCCTACCATGAGAAGGAGCGATATGCTAGCCAATAAACAATTTAATAATCCTGGTACTAATAATAGTAACATTGATCATGTAGTTCCAGGACCATCTCGGGGTTTTCAAAAGGGGAAGTATTACGGGGGCCACCAGGATCAGGTCCATCAACAGCAGCACTGGAAAAAGAAGGGTCAGAACAGGAGGAGGAAGTAATTACCCATTTAATATGTGACATCTTTACTAATACTTTCCCTAATGATAGTGTTGTAACAGAAGAGAAGGATAGGAATACACCTGTGGTGTTATGGAATAGTACACATGATTTCAAAATTTTTAATTTTTCTACATATATACCTGATCCAACATTGATTGACATTCTCTCCAAAGGCTTTACCTTTGTTCCATCATCCAGAGGTGATCTGGCCACAAGTATTTTAGATTTAAAATCGTTTACTAGGAAATTGAATCTAAATGTCCTTTTAGGGCAAACTACCAGCCTAATCACAGATTTTAGGGTGTCTAGTGTCTTTAATCCTGGCTTGCATCCTTCCATTTCACTTTTTGACAGAATTTGTGAAAATGATTTTAGAGCTTTGTTTCATAATAGACAATTGCATAGTATAGATAAGTTTAATTTGACACAAATTGAAAGGGATCTTTTGAAAGATTTAAAATTTGCAGACATACGTATTTCTAATCCGGATAAAGGGGGCGGTTTCGTTTTTATGGATAATAATGAATATATCTAATGTATGAGCCTACTACTGGATGGGGAAGCTTACATTAAGTCCTCTTTGAATGAAGTAAATGGGGCTTATAAACGTTTTAGGGGGTTTATTCATGATCTATTTTTAGATGGTAGGATTGATATTGATTTATTTAATTATTTTGATATTCCTTACCCCCTTACTCCCGTCCTATTTGGACTTCCAAAAATTCATAAGAATATAGATAATCCCCCATTCCGCCCCATCATTGATGGTAGGCAATGCATTACCTATGCCTGCGCTAAATTTGTGGATAGTAAACTAAAGGAAGTGTTGAAAAGTGAAAAACAAATATGTAAGGATTCATGGACCTTTTTAAGTGCAATTAATGACATCCCTTTTGCTGATGATGTCAATTTCCTTACCACTGATGTACGTGACCTTTACACTGTGATTCCCCAAGACATAGGTTGTGAATGGGTCAGAGATTTTTTACTTGAACATCATATGGACGGGCCTCTTATTGATCTTATAGTCTACTTAATAGAGTTAATTTTGTGTAATAATTATTTTTTATTCAATAAACAATTTTACCTCCAAAAAACGGGTGTTGCCATGGGGTCCCCGTGTGGAGCCACTTTTGCCAACGTAGTTATGGCTCATTGGGAAAAGCAATTCCTGTTTAAAGACAGCTTATTTATGGAAAGGGCCACATGGTACACCCGTTATCTGGATGATATATTCATCCTTTGGAGAGGGGATATTGACTCGGTTAGAAGATTTATTGACCATATCACCGGATTTACTGATTTTTTACAGTTTACATGGGATTTTCAGCCCCATAGTATTTCATTTTTGGACATTGAACTAACTAAGTCCTATTGTGATAAACAATATACTTCTAAGATATTCAGAAAGGCCACATACTCCAATTCCTTATTACATTTTTCTAGCTGCCACCCCTTCTCTCAAAAGAGAAGTGTGGTTAAGGGCCAACTAGTTCGGGCAGCAAGAATGATTACTTTAGAGGATGATTTTGTGAAGGAATGTGTTTGTTTAAAGGAAATGTTTTTTAAGAGGGGTTATCCTGAGTCCTTAATTGATCCTTTAATTAAGGAAGTTCAGAACAAACGTTCTTTAGGTATTTTTCAACCTTTATTAGCCTTTAAAGAAAACATTAATGTAAGTTTAATGGATGAGAATGATTGCTATATTCCCAGTGTCGACATCTGTGAGCTCAGTTGTGGTGAACAAATTTGTAACCTTTGTAATAATAATGACTTCAGAATTAGTTTTACCACTACTTTTTCTATGGATGCTTACTTGGTAAGATCTATTGTGAATAAAAATTGGTATTTTTTGGCTGAGGATAGTTCTATAAAGAACAGTATAAGTGACTTTCCTCATTTTGTATTTATGAGAGGCAGAAATTTGAAAATGCTTTTGGAGAGTGGACCACCTAAGATTTATGGTCCCCATTGTGGTATGTTTAAATGTGGGACATGTAGGTGGTGCAAATATATAAAAGTAACCAAGCAGGTTAGTGTAGGAAATATGCCTTTTTCCATTAAGGGCAAATTTAACTGTAACACCATGGGTGTTGTTTACTTAGGAATATGTACTTGCTGCCCAGCATTTTATGTAGGTCGCACTGAAAGGCATTTAAAAAATAGAATTTATGAGCATATTTATGCAATAAATAAATTAAATTTGAATAATGCCCTTGCGAGACACATTAACTCTAACCCCTCACATGAATTTAACTTTGTAGTGTTGGATAAAATTATTGAAAATGAAAGGGGCGGTTCAAGTGACCTAAAATTAGATGAGAAGGAATTAATTTGGCAAATTAAGTTGAATGCAGCTTCAAAGCCAGGTCTAAATGAAGCTATTTCATTCAAGAGTGTTTTAAAACTGAGAGCTTTGTTGAGATGAATTGTATATTATGTATATTTATTTATATATTTATATATTTATATTTTTATTTTTAAATATGCATAATATTTAGATGTATGAAATTATGTTTAATACCTTAATAGTGTTATTTATGACTATTTTTTAATGTTTATAATATTTAGTATGAGCCCTTTTAAATGTGGGCTTGTCTTTTGTATTTGTTCCATGATGTCATCGTACTGATTATGTATTTAATGAATACTTTATGCATTTGTTAATTGTCTGAAGAAGTTTGCTGAAATAGTAAACGAAAGCGCTTACCTCATTCAGTTTCTCAGCGTGGTTTATTCTTCAATTTGTTTTTATATCAGTTTATTTGGTTTCTTTGGTCTTTATTGTTTGCGTATCATGTTGACGAGACATCTGCATACAAGAATTCATCTTGACTTGCTTATAGATAATCATTTTACAAAGCTACATAGTTTGTATGAGATAAAATATTTTACTTCTGATTCTTATTAACAATGAATGCCAAGCTATATAGTTTTTCCAAGTTAGGTAACCGAGTTCTAGCTGAGTGCACTCTACATACTGAAATGCAGAACATTTATTTCACATTTTCAGAAAATCCACAGAAATCCATTTTAACCTGTTCTTTACTCTCACATTCGATGCTTTGCCAAAGATGGCCTGCATCTGTCACCCCCTGGGCTTCCAGATACTGGCCAAGGCTCTTGCCACCCCATAGTGCCTTTTTTAGGCAGTGTTCCAAAGATCAAATTACCACCGTAACAGCTACAAATAAATGCAATCTGAGGGTTATGCTACTCAATGCTAGAATTCTAAATCTCAAAATGCACTCGCTCGAAGCACTCCTTAAAATGGAGAACATCAACATTTGTGCTGTAACAGAGACCTGGTTCAAGGCAGCAGAAAGCACCACTGCATTACCAGACTATAACTCATTCCACACCTTTTGAACCCAGAACTTGGACCAAAGCTCCAAAGGCGGTGGTGTTTCCATATTCATAATGGATGCGCACACCTCCTGACTGGTAGCCCAACATAACACATCAGAGATACTTCAGGTGCAGCTAACATTGGGTAAGACAGCGATTCAGGTTGTAGCCTGCTATAGATCCCCAACCATGTCCCAAGACTCACACTCCACGTTCCTAAGCACCCTGGAGAATATTACGGTCCAACCTAACACTCTCATACTGGGCGACTTCAACTACCCCTCCATTAACTGAGAAAACTACTCATGTACCAATACACTTGCCCAACGTTTCCTGGGATTCATTAATTCTAGTGCCCTGGACCAGCTCATTCTTACTCCCACTAGAGGTAGCAACATTCTTGACCTGGTCATTACTAACATGGGTCACCATTGCTCTACACCAATAGTCAGCTCCTCCCTGGTTAGATCTGACCACAAGCTAACCACCTTGGAAACCCCCCCCCCCTGCAAAGGTAACCACCATGAAAAACTTCTCCAAAGCTAACCTTGGGCTCCTATAAACAGGTGGCTAACTTCATGGCACCCATGCAAATGGAGAATAGATGCACGACTGCTGAATCATACACCAATGCACTGTAAGAACATGTATACAAATGCATGGATCTCGCCATACCCAATAGAACCAAGACACTCTCCTCCAAAACAAGGAAGCCAATCTGGTAGTTCCCTGCCATAAACAAACTCAACAACAGAAGGAGGAAACTGATGCAGAATAAGGTGAAGTCCCAAGACTGGAAAAACTCCCTTATCAGCCTCAACAAAAAGTTGAGATCCCTCCTCAAATCCTCTAAAGCTAGCTATGAAAACAGAATTGCAGCAGATAGTAAAGACAACCACAAGGCCATCTACAGTTATATAAAGAATCTCCATGGCAATACCCAGATTTGCTCTGAGCTGCTGCACAATGGTACCTCCTATAATGAGCCAGCAGATATTGCCAATATACTGGCTGACAGATTCAGTGCTAACTTTACCCCCCCCCCCCCCCCCCAAGGACTAATCACAATACCAGTAGATTGCCAGGCACCCAGTATTACTGCTGCACATGTTAAAACAGCACTGTTTAAAGCCAAGAATACAGCTTCTATGGGACCTAGACAATATCCATGGCTGTGTTCTATATGAACTACAGAGTGAACTGGCACCTCACCTGTGTGCCCTGTTCATTTGCAGCCTCAACTCGAGCTTTATCCCTACCGAATGGCGCACTGCTACAGTCATCCCTCTCCACAAAGGAAGAGCGACTACAGACCCTGTGAACTATAGCCCCATTAGCCTGATGAGTCTGATATGCAAAGCTATGGAATACATCATCACGGACCTAATAAACAAGGATAGAGGAAATGTCAATATCAAGGTGCAGGTATGCCACGACTATCGAAGCCAACCATCAACCAAAAAAGCAAAAATCAATAAAAAAATTTATACTTGAACAGCAAAAGAACTTATTCCATGGGTTGTTAGTGCTTTCACGTCTACTCTGGACGCTTCTTCAGACTTTAATAAAACACTTCATCACTTCTGTATTTAAACACTTATCAATTAAACAGTTAACCAATGAAAGCTTTTGTATGAATACATAACTATAAAAAGTCAGAAACTTCTAAATAGATAAAAAATCAGAAACTTATATTGTGAAAACTAAAACTTCAAAATTTAACATTGACATTAAAATGGATGTAGTAATAGATTATAACTGTTATTAACATTTCAGATGGCAAATAGCATATAAATATTTAAAAATACAAGAGCATACAAAAACAGCATGCAATAAAAACATTTCAAGTGTATGAAACTAATGAAAAACTTCTAAAAATATATATTCCTACTAACACCAAGAAACATGAAAAAGTCAAAGGTATAGCAAGAAATAACTGCTAATGCTTAAGATGACGACTGACTAGAAAGGGTTTCAAAGTAACCCTCTCATTGACACCATGTCCTTCATCTGCTTTCATTCTGATGATCCATTTACATTCTTCCCTTTTCAGTGAAGTTACTTACATTGCCTAATCTCAATGTGGTGTGTATCAATTCAATAACTAAGAACTCAAAGGTGTGTGTGGTGCCTTGCGATAGAACATGTCTAGCCAGTGCATACCTGTCATTCTCCCTGTTGATCGCATATAAATGCTCTCTAACCCTTTCCCTCAACATTCTATTCGTCATACCGACATAGAAAGCCTGGCATTTGGTGCAGATGGCTAAATAAACTATGTTCCTTGTCCTACAGTCTGCATAATGATCGAATTTATATAGCACACCTGTGTCCAGGTGCCTAAAGTTATTCCTGCCCAGTATGTATTTGCACTGATTGCAATTGCGACATGGAAAGGTACCCATTCTAACAGTAAGTGGTTGATCTTGAAGTCGCCTTTCATAACATAACATGTTCCTTAAAGATCTAGTATTCTTGTAGGAAAAACTGGGGTGAGGACCTACAAGTGCTCTAAGCCTATCATCCAACTGTAGGATACCCCAGTTCTTTCTAATGACATTAGTAATACTCTTGTTCTTGTTGGTATATGAAAGTATCATCCTCTTTTTACTTCTAATAAATGGCCTGCTTTGTTCCACCTGTTCACTAGTTGCTATCCTAATGTAGGGTCTTGTTTCTTCATTGCGTTCTGTTTGTTGCAGGACTGTCAAATCATTGTCATGGTAACCCCTTGATTTAAAGTTAGCATCTAAGCCTATCAATACATTCCTATATGCTGAATCATCGCTTGTTAGGCGTGAACAGCGTGCTTGATTCTTAACAATGTTCTTGTGTATGTGGGGAGGGTGCATACTATCACGATGTAAGTATGTGTTCTTTCTACAGGGTTTCCTGTAAATGTTGGTAGTGAAACATCCATTATGCTTCCTGATGTTGACATCTAAGAAGTCAATCTGGTGACATGATCTCTCCCCAGTCAGCCTAAGAAAAGATGTTGTGTTGTTGATGTAACTTAAAAACTCATCTAAGATAGTAACATCACCACTCCAAACAAAAAACACATTGTCCACAAAACGTTTATAATACTTGAGGTGCTGTGAATAAAACTCATTTCCAAAGATATACATAGATTCCCAGTAGGCTAGTATAAGGTTTGCATAAGAATTGGCACATGACGTGCCCATCGCTACCCCTGAAGTCTGCAGATAATAACCATCACCATATAAAAATACATTATTTTCTAACACTTATTCCATCAGCATGGTGATCATAATCACTTTGTTGTCAGCCATGCCCTTCTCTAGAAGAAAAAGCCTCAGGAAGTCTATCCCTATATCATTAGGCATGCAGGTGAATAAAGACTGAACATCTAAAGTCATCATAATGTCATTCTCCAAGTATGCTTTTTCAACAGCACTCTCAGCTAGAGATTCCAAAAGTTGTTTAGTATCTCTCAAAATGGAGAAGGTAGAATCAACTATAGTTGCTTCTCAATATAAATTGAGATACATTCAGTTAGCCAGCCTCTCCCTGAGACTATAGGTCTGAAGGGTGGGTCAGACAATGTCTTATGCACCTTCGGAAGACCTCTGATGATAGGTACCAAAGGTTTTTCAACTAGAAAATAATTATAGAGATCATTGTTTATAATATTGGACATCAACATATCATACAATGAGGCATGAAGTTTACTAATAACCTTGTTTAGATCATACATGTGTATTTTTTATATGTGGTTTCATCCAATAACATTTCTAACATTCTATTGTTATAATATACACTATCAAACAACACTATTGCACCACCTTTATCCGCTGGACGGATAACTATGGTATCATTGTTTTGTAAACTTTTTAAAGCTGCTGTTTCTTGTCGGCTTAAATTGTAAAATTCTGACTTAAAACCTGTTTGTTCAAACAACATATAAAAATCATTGCAACAAACTTTCTCAAAACTTTCTAAAAGCGTATGCAATTCTGGTACAAAGCATGAAGGTTTCCTACAATTCTTAATTACTATATCCCTTGTCTCAGTGTTATCATTATCATAAAATAAATCAAGTGCTAAACCCCTAGTAAAAAGTTTTAATTGTACTATCAACTCACTAATGTCTATCCCTTGTGAAGGCACAAATGATAGACCTCTGTTTAACACTTTCATTTCAGCATCAGTCAACTCATGGCTAGATAAATTAATTACCAGTTCATTGGAGTTTTCTTCCACATTCTCTTCTGTGGTTCCCCTGACTCCCCTGAAGGTTTCTGTTTCTTCCCCTTGTACTGGGGACTCCATGTCTTGCGATCTGCTGGTAGAAATGATAAAGGGAATGTAAGATTTGTGTCATCTCTCATCAGTCTCTGAATTCCCTTCTGCTGGGAGCAAAGTCTTCTTCCTAACTACCAGTCCCAAGCTCTTAGTGTCCAATTGTCTAATGGTTGGTAAAATATTATCTGCTGTAGTATTCCTATTTTGTAAGTTTTCAGATGTTCCTCCATTCTCCACTAGTAATAAATCTGAACCATTCTCTGTTGTACACCCCTCTGCATGAGTGCCTTCAAAGATGGCCACATTAATACTTCCTGATGTAGTGGGATGCATTTCGCTGTTACCATCCTTCCTATTGTCAGGAATGCAAGAGTTCGTTACATCAATAGCTGACCGGATGGATTCCTTAGGCCAAGAGAAGACGTTCCCACGTGCAAAATCGGAACAATCTCTCTCCAGTTTCTTCTTTTTCTGTTGCAAGAGTCTGTTATCAGTTAGAGTTAAAGTAGTGGAAAGTTCAGAGAAGTAATCAGATAACTGTACAGATGTTAAAGAAGAATTTAAACGCTCTTCTAGAATGGAGATCTCTTTCATGAGTTCTTTCTCATTTAGTGAATACTGTCTTATTAACAGCTTGATATAACTATTGCTAGTCTCAATATTAAGTTTCTGCCAGTCTATTAAAAGGTCTGGATATTTGTTACCAAAAGTGGGCATCTTTAAAATGCGTAGCCCTCTTGGAATAACTTTAAAGGATAAACATGCTTCCATATGTTGTTTCTGCCACTGCACATTCTTCATTTTAAGTAAAGTATCTTCAAATTGTCTCATCAGTTGTAGCACATTGATATCTAACTGCTTACCTTTGTGGGTAACATTAGTATTAGCTAGTTGTGAATAAGAAAGTTTTAGCAGTGGATTGTCACACCTGGAAAGCAGTTGAGAGAATGAAAAAATCATGTCCTCAGATGCAGCTTCCTCAATGTGTTTGGTTCCTTCTGTCATGTCCCCTCGAGATAACAAAGAGGCAAATGATAAATAAACAGAGATCTCTCACGGTAAGGTACCTGCTATGTCCCCAAACGAAAAAATGTCAATATCAAGGTGCAGGTACTCCATGACTATCGAAGCCAACCATCAACCAAAAAAGCAAAAATCAATAAAAAATTTTTTTCTTGAACAGCAAAAGAACTTATTCCATGGGTTGTTAGCGCTTTCACGTCTACTCTGGACGCTTCTTCAGACTTTAATAAAACACTTCATCACTTCTGTATTTAAACACTTATCAATTAAACAGTTAACCAATGAAAGCTTTTGTATGAATACATAACTATAAAAAGTCAGAAACTTCTAAATAGATAAAAAGTCAGAAACTTATATTGTGAAAACTAAAACTTCAAAATTTAACATTGACATTAAAATGGATGTAGTAATAGATTATAACTGTTATTAACATTTCATGGATAGAGGAAATCTCCAGACTCTGGATCCCACATAGTTTGGTTTTGTGAAGGATAGATCATGCCTGCTCAACCTGGTTGACTTCTTTGAGTCAGTCACCAGCTGTGGATGAAGGCAAGGTGGTTCATACAGCCTACCTTGATCTGGCCAAGGCCTTTGATACCATTCCCCACTCAGAAATCATAGAAAAACTCACTAAGCTAGGCAACAACCCTTACATCTTTAGATGGGATGCAAAGTAGCTAACAGATAGAACCCACATTGTGAAAGTAGCTGACTCCAAGTCACACTGCCGACCAGTCACGAGTGGAGTCCCACAGGGTTCGGTCCTGGGTCCTCTCCTGCTTGGTATCTACTTCTCAGAAGTCCACGCCAACACGAAGGGATTCTGGCTAACAAAATTTGCAGAAGATTGCAAGTTGGGAGCTATTATTAACTCCCCAAGTGATGTCGACATCCTACAGAAAGGCCTCACTGAGACCAATGGCTGGTATCAGAACCATGGCCTTAAGCTCAATGCCAAAAGATGTGTCATCATCCCCTTTGGGAAAAACCCAGTTCCCATGAATTACCACATCAATGGTAGTCCACTGAACACAGAAGGCATTATAAGAGATCTGAGAACACAGGATGATAGTAACCTCTCTTTTGACCACCACATTGCCACTGTGGTCAGAAAGTCCTTCTATGTGGCACATCTCATTACTAAAGGTTTTGCACCCAAGAAGAAAGAGGTCATTGTCTCCCCCCTATTCTTCCCTCATTAGACCAACCATTGAGTATAATGCCACATTTGGCATGTACCTCACTAGACACCTTCAACAACTGGAGAGGCTACAAAAGTATCTTCCTAAGAGGATCCTAGGCCTTAAACACTTGCCCTATATGGACAGACTCAAAAAAACTCCAAATATTCTCTGTCTCATATTGCCTACTTACAGGCGATCTCTGCCTGACTTATAAAGCTATGTCTCACCCAGCTCTGTTAGAAATGCTACATCTAAAGAAATCCCAATCCCTCCGCACCACATGCTCCACAGACCTCAATCTCATTACTACAATTAACAGAACATGCTGGAGGGACAGGTTCATAACCCAGAGACTGCCCATGCTATGGAATAGACTTCCCATACATGTCAAACAGAGCACCTCACTGGCCTTCTTCAAGAGAAATCTTGATGATTGGATGGGAAATAGAAAATTCACCCTGGGGATCACTCCAGTGGCTCTACTCGACAGAGGCACTGGGAACTAAGGTCGGGTGTCACAATGCCAGGGTAATCCTCTAGGCTAGGCTTGTAAAGGCTCCAGGGCCATTAGCCTAGTACATACCTATAAACCTATATATTGCTATATATCATATAACCTAAACAACACTACATAAATGATTCAATTCAGTCCCCCTTTTTAGACAAGGAACATCTTTATTAAACCATCACTAATGACATAAGCAATCACGTATTTATATAAATGAAAAAAAACACACCGACACAATCCTAATTGCAAGCATTTTGCATCACAAACCATACTGACACACTCCTAGTTGCAAAATTCTACATCACTTATAATCTTCCCAATCATTTTCAGTCAAACATTACATAGCTCATTTAAGACCTGCCTTTTTTAAAACCTCATTTCTCTCCTATTATGTATTGTTCCCAAAATTCCCATTTTTTCCTATGTAGTTTGCTCCTACCCTTTTCTAAGGATCTCAATTCCAATTGTTTTATCTCTATTACTGTATTTATTACTTCTAATAGAGTTGGTTTAGATTTTGATTTCCATTTTCTAGTAATTGATTTTTAGGTAGCCACCATAATTAGACACAGCAAGGCCTTACCATGTCTAGGCAATTCCGATTCTCTATCATAGCTGAGAAAAAATCATCCCCCTCGTCACACCAATCTGCCCACCCAGCATCTCTGACAGTGCATCCTGCAAGGAATCCTTAAAGTGTGACAACTCACCACACTCCCAGAAAATATGTTCCCAAGTACCTCTTTCTTACTCGTCACACCTCCAACATTTGCTGTCTACCTGAGGAAAAATTCTCTGGAGTCTATTTAGAGTATAAAAATATTTATGTAAACTTCCAAGCAGAAATCCTAAACCTTCTAGATTCTATTGCATATTTGGGAGACATATATATACCCCCATTGTTATTTTGTGAATTGCTTATTCAGTCTCTCTTCCCAATCCTTTTTAATCTCCTCTGATTGATTCTCATAGTTAGCATGCAAGATTTTATATGCTCTACTAATTACTCCTTTTCTAATGGCAGATTTTGTTCTAGATTCTACTAAAAACATGTTTAGGACCCCCTATTTCTTTCTCTTTGCCTATACTATGATATCAATCCTTGATAGGGAAGGCAATCTCTAACTTGCAGTCCAAATAAATTCTTGGCCTCTTCCCATTCTATTACCTTTCCCTCTCTAGTTATTTGCTCCCAATACCATGGTTTCTTTGCCAGTTTTCTCCAATAAATTCCAGCTCTCTCTGGTTATTGTCTATATCCTTAATTGCAGTCATCCCTATCAGCAGAATCTCCTTTCTCCATTCCCATGTTGGCTTAGTTCTTAGAATAATTTCTGCTGCTTTATGGATATAATATTCTGTATGATTATTGTTATTCTTCCTAAAGGCCTGCATACAAAATCCCAGTCTGTCCTTGTTTCTTGAGCTTCCCCCATTTTCAACATCATCCATTTCTACTCTGAATTATAGTTTTTTTGCTTGTACTATGTATAGGAGCCTTAATTGTGTAGCTCTGAAACACTCCTTCAAACCGGGTAATCCCAATCCACCCTGTTCTACTGAAAGAATCAGCTTATCTCACTTAACTCTTACCATCTTCCCCTCCAAGATAAAGCCCTTCAGCTTTTTATTAATCGCTTCTGTGGTTGATTAAAATATGCCTGACCTGTGTATAAGACTAAAGGGACTAAAAACATTTTGACTGCTTGCATCATACTGTCCATATCCACATAACAAAGCTTCCATTTTCTCAGTTTTTGTATTATCTTTTTAGTCTCTTCCCACATATCCTTAACTGCCACACCAGAATCATTTTAATCCATACTCCTAAATACTTCATTTTATCATGTCCCCATAAATACAGATATTGCTGAACCAATTTGTGTGTGGGTACATAATTTAACGCTATTGCCTTTGTTTTAGCTTCATTAATTTTGTATCCAGAAAAGATTTTAAACTGTCTCAAAATGTTCCACAACACTGTAATGTCTCTTTCTGGTTTTGTCAAATATAAAATAATATCAGCTGCAAATTATATCTTTGAATTTCTGAGTCCCTTATTTTCTTTGCCAGTGGTTCTAAATAAAATGCAAATAACAAAGGGGAAAGAGGACACCCTTGGGTGTTTCCTATCCTCAAGCAGAAATTTTCACAGAGGACCCTACCCACTTTAATTTTCACCTCCGATCCATCATATATCCTCCTAATCAACCTTATAACTTTTTCAGGAAATGCAAATGCTTCCATTGCCCTGGTCATAAAGTCCCAGCTTTCTCTGTCAAATGCTTTCTCTGCATCAAGACCCACCAACAACAATGCTATTTTCTTACATTCTGCTTCCCTCTGGATCATTAATGTTCTGGTAATGTTGTCAAATGTTTGCCACCCTGCACAAAACCACAGTGATCCATATCTATCAATTTTGCCAATGCTTTTGGCATTCTTTTAGCCATTATAGACATGAACACTATGATCATGGTTTAGTATTGAAATGGGGCTGTATGAAGCTGGGTCTGATGAATCTTTACCCTCTTTAGGTATTACAGCTATCATTGCTTTCTTCCAGGATGATGGTACTTCTCCTCCTCTTAAAATACTGTTAAATAAAACCTAACAGATCTTTGTAATTTTTTCCCTCTAAGCTTCCAAACTTCCACAAGAATACAATCTATTCCTGGGGTCTTTCCTGTAGATTGGTTATACATCACACTTTTTATCTCATCTCCTTCTATCCTTACCATTAGTAATTGAGCCTCATCTACCCCTAACCTTGGCATATTTAATTCTTCCATAAACATTTCCATTTGTATCTTTTCTTGATTTCCATATTTCTCTGCTTTATACAGACTTTCATAAAATTATCAAAATATTTCAAATACCTCTACATGATCTTTTGTTACCTTCATTGTTATAGGCTCCCTGTGCTTGGTTATAGCCCCTTCTACTTTCTGTTGCCTGAATTGTTGTGCTAAAAGTTTTTGTGCTCTACTGTTACTAACAAAAAACAGTTGCTTAACAGCAGTCATTCTAAACTCATGCATATTATCGAGGTAATCTGTTATTTTCTGCTTAGCACTCTGCAGTTGATCCTCTTCTTGTTCTGGAAGATTCCCCCTATTCTGCAATACTTTTACATTTGTCAGTCCCTCTAAACAATTCTTGTTACTTCTTAACCATAACTCTCTTTATTTTGTTTCCATCCTGTTTTTAAACTCCACTTTAAATTTATTACACCCCCTAGCAATATCTTCAGAAGAAATTTCTATCCTCTCTAATAGCTCCTGAATAATCATCACTACGCATTCCTTAAATTCCACTCTTTTCAACAGAGAAGTGGGAAAGCACCAGTGTCTCATGTTTATTTCATTACCTTGTGTTTTTATTTTAGTTATTATTGGTGTATGATCTGAAATAGTTATTGGGTGCATATCAAGACCTTCAATTAAATGCACATGTTCCTGTGAAATGTAAATTCTGTGTAGCCTAAGCCAATTTTTGTATCTTGGGGAATAATATGTAAATTCGGTTTCACTTCATATCATCAAAATTTCATTTAATCGAAATTCAAATCTTCGAGACCAAATTGTCAAAAACTCATTTTGTCGAAAACTCATATCATCGAATCTCAAATCATTGAAAACTATAAAGCAACTAAAAATAACATTCCACAAAGGTTTTACTACATTTATGCAGGGGGGCAAGCCCCCCTGCACCCCCCCCAAGGTAATTTCCTAACCCCCACTGTAGTGCGACCTTGGAGTTGGTATATTTAATTACAGCGGGGTGTGGGGGGTGCAGGGGAGCTTGCCCCTGCATAAACGTAGTAAACAGTGTCTGGGGTATTATTTCTAGTTGCTTTATAGTTTTCAATGATTTGAGAATCGATGATATGAGTTTTCGACTAAATGAGTTTTAGACGATTTGGTCTTGATGATTTGAATTTCGATGAAATGAAAATGATATGAAGTGAAACCGTAAATTCACACCTTCCATTCCAAATATTTTCATAAATTTCTTCAAAATCTACCTTCCTTTGTTATACTTTCCCTTCTAGGCCCCCCAGACACATCTTCACTGTTGCAAATCACATTCCAGTCCCCACCTATAAGTAATACCCTTGCTGAAAACTGAGTATTTCTCCCAGCATTTTTCTTAAGCTCCATTACAGCAGTTTTAGGTGGAATATAAATACATGCAAATGTAATCCTCCTCCCTTGCCAGTAGCCCCTTAGCATAGTGGCCTCAAACCTTTTTTGTACCTTGGACCAGTTTCATGTAAGACAATTTTCCACAGACCAGCCATCATGTGAGCATAATAAAACAAAGTACATAACATTTATTTGACATTTCTTTACTGGGGAGGTCCACTTTCAGTGGAGTCCCAGGGAGAATAGCTCCAAATTATATTAAAAAAAGACAACTGGCAATAACTACAAAAAAATAAATAAAGTGCATTCTGCTTAACAGCATGACACTGATCTAGATAATACATACCAATAGTAATAGTACAACAAGTGAGAATAATTACAATTTACAACAAGAAGCATGACAGTCTGCTCAACAGCACAGTATTAACCTTGTTAGTTTGTTTGTATCTTTCGGCTTTTCCCGGTTAGGGGTCGCCATAGAGGAACTCCGGTCTGCTAATGATTGGTAGTGATTTTTACGTACCGGGTTACCAGCCCTGATGCACAACCTTCAACGAAGGCACGCCCCATTCACATATGCCTCCACACAGAAGACGCTCTAAGTGAGAATCGAACGGGACAAAGTTTTGCTATGAGGTGACAACACTACCGCAGCACCACCACCGCAGTATAACAATAATAATAAAGCCTTCAAAGTATATATGGGCTAATACTAAAAAAGTCCACAGATACAACTGTAAGCAAAGTGCAAAGTCATGAGAAATACAATTCTGTCGCTCAACTTTTATGTCAATAAATGTTTATGTTGATTTATGCTGGCTTTGTTTTCAGTCTCTGATGTGCTGCAATGGGTCTACTTCATAGGATCCAAATTTCAGAACATCGAACCCCTGATTATCGAAGACCAGAGGATCGAAATTCCTAAACATTGAACCTATAAAAAAAAATCTAAAACGTGAAATCTTCTGCTCTAATGTTTTTGCAAGGGGGGGTAGTCCCTCTGCACCCCCCCACACCCCTTGCTACTTAAATATACCAACTCCGAGATCACACTATAATGAAGAGAATGGTAAAGTTCCCATTCCGTACTGTACGGCAATCTCCATTCATAAGGTTTGATACTTCGGAACTTTGATCCTATGAAGGGGATCCGCTGTAACAGGTGTTTTCATATTGTAGTTGCTGCTTTACCTGTCCAGGTTCCTGGTTTGTGTTACAATTCTGTCGCACCTAATATAGTCAAAGTAAATACAGCTCACCATAATGCAGAATCAATGGGAGCCCTAAGCTTGTTTTCCTGCAACGAGATGGTCCCATCTAGGGGTGATGGGAGACTGACACCCGAAGTGTGTTCCTTATGTCCAGTCTACTCTGTAGTTTTGTTTTGGTTGTTGTCACTGCAGAAAACCCCGCCTCACAAAGACAGAATGTTGCAAATGGAAACAGGGCTTTCAGTGCTTTTGTGGCAATCTCAGGATATTCCACCCTGATTTTAATCCAGAGCACTGGCAGAGTTGAAGTTGTCTCAAACATACTTTTAAGGCCACCGTCATTTGCAATCTCAAGCAGTTGTCTTCTTCCAGCACTGATCAGGTCGAATCACCTGGCATGTTCACCAATGGGTTGCAGATCCATTCCTTCCCAGTTCTTGGGTCTTTTGTGATTGGGAAGTAATGCTCGAACTCTTAAAAGCACAGATAGGTGATTGTGCACCAGTTGAAAGAATGAAGGCCCAGACTCAGTTTCTTCCAAAATCCTTGCTGTTTGAAACATGTCAAATATCACTATGTTCACTTGCCATCCCCACAATTCCAGTTTGGCTTTGAATGCAGCCACTTTATCTGCCAACTTGAAGACAGTTGCCCTTCTCCCCTGAAATGAGAGATTGAGTTCGTCGAGCAGGCTGAATATGCCACACAAGCAAGTTTTGCGATCCATTCCATGTTACTGAAATGTGCTGCCAGTGGTGATTGTTCTTGTTAATGAAATTTCTGGAGCAGCTCTCATAACTCAAACACTCTGGCCAGTGACCTACCTTTAGAAAGCCATCTAACTTCTGTGTATAACAGAAAACAGTTGTGCTATGTATCCATCTCCTCACAAAGATGCTCAGACAGCCACAAGTTAAGGGCATGTACTTTGATGTGGTTCAAACAGCCATGAGTTAAGGCCATGTACTTTGATGTGGTTAATAATTTTAATGACATTGTTCAAAATACTATTAGGTTCAGGTGACATTTTTTGGCTAACCAGCATTTCTCTGTGGATGACACAGTGCGTATACTCACATTCAGGTGTGACCTGTTTGAGTCGAATAGTGAAACCAGAAAGCCGTCCAGTCATGGCAGCAGCTCCATCTGTGCATACACCAACACAAAAGGACCAATTCAGTTTTCCTGACATGTAATCATTTCAAAGACTTGAATAGTTCTGCAGCTGTGGTGTTGGTTGGCAACGATAACATATCCTCATGTACATCCTCCTGAAACATATATTGCACAAAAACAAACATTATTGCCTTATTGTCAGAATCAGTAGACTAGTCAGTCTGGATTGCGTACTATGGTGACTCATTAATTCTCTTTAATAATTGTGCCTGAATGTCCTCTGCTATTTCATCAATTCATCTACTGACGGTGCTAGCCGAAAGAGGAACCTGTGCTACCTTTTTAATTGCAGACTCTCCTAAAAGTTCACAACAAATGTCCTTAGCAGCAGGCAAGATCAAGTCTTCACCAACAGAAAAAGGCTTTTTAGCCTTAGCAATACAGTTAAACACTAAGTATGATGCTCTCAGTGCAGACAGATTTGCTGATGTGGTGGCCTTCAATAATTTCTTCTGTCCTTTGTGTTTACGTTTTTTCTTTCAAAGAACTCCAAAGGCTTGTCTTTTAATGCAGGGTGATTGGTCTCTATGTGATGAAGTAGTTTCGAAGGCTTCATGGCATCAATAGATAACCAGTCGCCACATATTACACAGAGCAGGCTTGGAGCATGTGAATCACCTGTTGCAATAAGCTCATACTTTATGTAGGACTCTTGGTATTTTCTTTTAAATGCAGCTTTCTTTTTGTTGGCAGTCTTAGAGTCTTCTGCTGTCTCATCATTGGGTCTTTCCCCTTTTCCAAAGAAGCTCTTCAGAGATGTTTTTATTTTATTCATTTGAAATAATGAAGGTAAAAAATAAATGCTGTAAACTGATAAAACAACAAATATCATGCTAGTCCAGAAGTAACTGCCGTTAAGGTAATTTATTCAATAGGTTTGAGATAAGCTCTTTTGTTTTTCACAGAAAACTTCATCAGATAAAAAATGTTAAAAACAGGAAGACATAGTTTATATTAATATGAACATTATTTATAAATTAAGTCTTCATTCTGTGAAAAACACAAGTGCTTATCTCAAACTGACTGAATAAATTACGTTAGCAGCAGTTACTCATGGACTAGCATGATACTTGTAGTTTTACTCACTTTAGCTAGGATTAACATGTGGGCTTAATTTATCGGAAGTTTCAGACATCATATTCTCAGAAAATACTAATGACAACCTTATTCTAGCAACTTTCTAAGTTTATAAGAGCAATATTTAAAATCTGTCCCTATTTGTGGCTCTGACCAGATTTATTGTGCGAGAGGTTGAGAGGTATGGTCGAGAGGTAAGCAAACTTAATGGCAACCTTATTCCAGCAACTTTCTAAGTTTATAAGAACAATCTTTAAAATCTAGTCCTATTATTTGTAGCTCTTTCCAGATTTATTGTGCAAGAGGTTGAGAGCCATGGTCGAGAGGTACACAAACCTCTTAATCATTGCTGCTGTCAGGGATCGCTCTTAATCTTCACTTTCTCTCTCTCTCTGCCCCCCCCACACACACACACACACAGTCTCTTCTGCTTTCATGCATGTATTCACACACAAATACACGCACACACACACAAACACTTTTTGAGGTTTCCTTTACTTTTATTTTATACTCACTAAACAGCAAAAGCGCTGCTTAGCAAGAGTAAAATAACAGCTTGATCGATCTCACTGTTCACTCTCTTATACACACACATTCTCTTCCGCTTTCATTCACCCATGCAATCACACACATAGACAGATGCATAAACACACTCATACACATAAATATACACATTCACTTTTTAATTTCACTCCATGCCTAAAAGTTTCACTTCTTTCTGTGCGGCATGGTACCAAACGATCCATGAACCAGTGGTTTGCACTGCTGCCTTAGCACTACAAATCTGCCATTATTATCTTTTTTTATGCTCTTCTATCGCTAACGGAGCTCCTCTTCCAATTAATATAAGTACTCCTCTTTTCTTTTGTCCCAGGTATTCTGCTGAATAACCATACTGAAAACGTTTTTTTATCAAATTAACATGTTCAATTCTTTCAAATTGTGTCTCCTGTAACACAGTTATTTGCACTCTACATTTTTTAATATAGTTCACTACTCTTTCTCTTTTGTATTTATCTGTGAGACCACTGACATTTAAAGACATTACAGAAAACATCATTGCATCAAAAAGTTATTATTCCCACCTTTTATGTATATCTCCTTTTTTGTTAAATATTTAGTTCTAGCTTTTGTGTTACATGCTTATACTGTTTGACAGGTTGAACATTTATACAGTTGTTTCTTGTGATATCCATTTGAGCCTTTGTCACATCTTACAAAACTTGTTTTATTGAAAGCCC
Organism: Protopterus annectens; assembly: GCF_019279795.1. Taxonomy (NCBI): domain Eukaryota; kingdom Metazoa; phylum Chordata; order Ceratodontiformes; family Protopteridae; genus Protopterus; species Protopterus annectens. The sequence continues at coordinate 595,523,608 of NC_056727.1, read as the reverse complement.
TCAAACAAAAAAGAAACACACCTCTGATACCCCCCACAAAACCTATTAACTTAATACTAACACACAAAACTATGTACATCTTCAAATACTGAAGTTGTACCCTCCTAAGAGGAACAAAACTCCCAAATTGACAGCCACACTCACAAACTTGAGTGAACTTAAAGAAAGGTTAAACATGCTAAGATGCACTGTGTAGCCTGTGCTTCTACTAAAAGGTAATTGGTTTTGTCTTTTCATTATAGCTCTCCCAGCTGGGAAAACCCCTGAATGCTTTCAGAGAACATTATCTCCTAGCCAATTTCTCTTCAGCCACTCTCCACCAGACTGTTGCCAGATTGTCTCCATGGAAAGACAAGAGCCAGGCAGCCAGTTTCTCTTTATCAGGCTGTTTACATGGAAACATGAAGACCCGCTGCAGAATTGCTACTGAGCATGCAAGTATTTGATAGATAAAAAACTCATAATATTCCATATTCTTTCTCATTTACTTGCTAACTCTTAAAATGTGTTACTAAATCAATCTGAGGTCCTTAATCCAGTCATTTCCCCATGCTAGAATGAGAAAAGCACATTAATTTTTCTATTGTTATGCTCTTTTAACCAGGCTTTTTCCCCCATTACACTGCCTACATTTCTTACAATTGAACAAGAAGAGAGAAGGGAGAAAGAAAATAAAAAAAGAACAGCATCACCTGTTAACAATCCCCATTGCACTTAAAATAACCAAGAAACCTTTACTTTATAGCATGCAAAGAAAACCTTATACCACAAAAATAGTGCTGTTAAGGAAAAAAATATTTACTTACAGTTAACTTTCTCCCTCTCCAAAGCATTTTTGAACATTAATAACATGAACTGGGCCATATGCTTTGGAGTCCCCCACAAGTTCAACAAATTCTGAAAAAGTCCAACATTTCCAGATATTCTTATTCTGTCATATTTCATACATATAATTATTGTACTGCAATCCCACATTAAGTTACTTGTTTTATTACTGTTCATCTCCATCTCTCAAATCCTGTTTCTGCTTCATTTTCAACATACTCTTGATTCTACTACCCAGCTGTCATGTTCCCTCCCTTCACTCCAACATTTTCCATTATAACATTGGAAGACGTTTCACGGGTACAGTCTCTCTGTGGTCTTTACCAGAAGAACAAGAAGCAGAATCTCTTTCTGTTTTACAGCTCACTTTTTGCTGGACAAACCTTTGTTATTTCTCCTTAGCATGTACTTCAAAAAATTATTTTGTGCCTCCAGGGATGAATACTTTGAAGACAGCAGGGTACAGCAGTTTGAATCTCACACCTACATCTCGACACTGAATAGTGGAATAAATTTGCTTCTCTTCTGCCTGTTGTATAATGAGTAATCATTCTCCACAAACATTCTTCTGTCTCCCACCTTTAGTACTTTGTCCTTCTGCCACAGTTTTGTCAAAATCAACTCCTTCTGCTGGTAGAATTGCATCTTTACTATTAACGGTCTTGGTTGCTTTCTCATAGCCAGGATTGGAGAAAACACATGATGTGCCCTTTCAACTATCAACTCCTGCTGTGGAATACCAGTCCAGTTGCTTATTTGTGCTTTCATAAATTTAATGCAGTCTGTTCCTTCCAGCTTCTCTCATATAGCTGAAAATCTCAGGTTTTCCCTATGTGCTCTGTCCTCCGATTCTATTATTTTTTGAAACATCTCTTCCTGAGTAGTCTCATATTCAGCCAGCCTTTTCTTCATTTCGACCTCTGATTTTTGCAGCTTTATCACCTCATCTGAATACTTGTTTACAGCTTCTTCCATTTTTTTCTAGACTTTTGTTGTTTGTGTTGATATAATCCATCAATGTTTCATTTATTTTAACCAGGTCTGTGTGCAGTTATCTTTTATCTTCCTGTAGGTTACTGGAATTCATATCTGGAAGTTGCATTGCTTTTTGCTGAACAGCTGCAGAACTTTCTCCAGTGTTGCTTCCTCATTTTTTGTGGCTGATTTTTTCCCAGGTCCTCTGTATTTCTTTTTTTCTGGCATCCAGGTAGTACACTTACTAGCCAGTTACTGAAATTTACCCATAAACAAAAGACTACTGGCCTCTCCCGAGTTTCTGTTTTCACACTGGGAGAGCTAGAATTAAGCTGTTACTCAATGTGCAGCCATCTTGGAAGTCTATTTTCTGGGAGGTTTTGGTAGATTGCAGCCAGTCAATCCTCCTTTGCACAATACCAGTAGCAAGAAAAAGAAGTTATGTACTAACCATAATGTTCCATCTGTGTTGTCCACTTTCATTCTTCCTCAAATAATAGGTTCAGATCTAATCCTAAAGATCTGGCCCAGCCACTGCTAACCAAAAATCCTTTAGCTTCCCCCTTACCCATAACGCACCAACCCCAAGTACATCAGATCCTGTTTGCTGATTTTTCACAAAAATAAATATTTGTAGTGCTGTTAAATAAAGAGACGACTATATCTGGTGCTCAGTATAAAGGACAGTGATATCCTATAACCACTTATTCTTCCAGGAGTCTTCAAAGGACGTGGGCTGGTGGGTGGGGAATTGAGGAAGAATGAAAATGGACAACCCAGTTGGAATGTTATGATGAGTACATAATTTCTTTATCTGATGTTGTCAATTTTCATTTTATCTTCAGCTAATGGGAAAAAGTCCCCAGCTACCTAAGATCCCGGGTGGACTCACAAAATGATATTCCTGAGCACCACTAAACCAAATGATGCTCTGCCTCTGGAGACCAAACACAATTTGTAATTAGAAAAAGGTATTGGGAGTAGCCCAAGTTGCTACAGCACATATTTCATCCATGGATGTTCCTGATTGGAAAACTGAGGAAGTTGTCATGGATCTATTGAATGGCCCCATAACGGTTTTGGTAAAGTAAAACCCAGTTTGCTATAAATAAATGAAATACAGTCAGTTAGCCATCTGGCTAAAGTTACTTGGGCAACTGGCTTTCTCAATGTTCTTCTATAAATGAAACAAACAATTGGTCAGTTTTTCTGATGCCTTTTCTATTTATGTAAAAATGCAATTGTCTGCGAACATCCAATAAGTGAAACATATTCACATTTGTTAGCAAAATTAGGAAAGAATACTGGCAAATTAATGGATTGGTTGATATTAGATTCTGATAGCACCTTAGGAAGAAAGGATGCATTGGTTTGCAGTGTAACTCTATCCTTGTAAAAAAATCAAATATGGAAGTTTTGAAGACTTGAATCTCTGAGATTCATCTGGCAGAAGTAATGGCTACAAGACATATTGTTTTCCAAGAAGGATATTTAATGTCACACTTAGCTAATGGGTTGAAGGAGGGATGAATAAGTGCCTGCAGCACCAGATTTAGATCCCATGGGGGTAGGGTTTTTAAAGGGAGGTCCTAAAAGAAGAGTGCCTTGCAAAAAGGCATTTTAGAGCTTATCAGAGGCAACAGAGGAACTGTCAAATCCAATGTGAAAATTCAATATTGTTGGTAATTGAACTTTAATTGTTGAGGAACTAGCTCCTTCTTTAAAAAGTAGGGCCAAAAATTCAAGGATGTTCTGTATCAGAGCAGAAAAGGGCTCAACATTGTTTTGATGTGCCCAATAAACAAACCTTTTCCATTTATTGGAATAAAGCTTACATGTAGAAGGTTTATGGGAAGATAAAAGTATATGTTGGACTGGGGAATGAGCATAGGTTGTCTGGCTATTAATTGAATTGGAGAAGCCAGGCTGTCAGTCTGAGGTGTGATATATCTGGCTGGATCATGTCTGTCAGGGTGAGACAGGAGGTCTGGAACTGGATCCGGAATCCAAGGTTGGTGAAGTAAATGAGGCCAAAGGAAGGGGAACCAAATCTGTGAAGGTCAGTAAGGCGCAATGAGGATGACTTTGCTCCTCAACATGGCAGCTTTCTGTAGGACTTTTGGAATTAGAGAGATTGGTGGGTAGGTGTACAGTAGACTGGGTGGCCAATCATGAAGTAGAGCATCCCTTGGTGATTCCCCCTGTGTGTGTGTGGGGGGGGGGTGGTTAGAGCAAAGTAGCTTTTGCATTTGTTGTTTAGAGGAGAATGAAAAAGATTGCAACAACGCTGGCCCCATCAAAGAAAAATAATTTCCATTACGTTCTTGTTGACAGACCACTCATGAGGTAGAAGAGTACACCCGCTCAGTTTGTCTGCTGTCACAGTGGCTTCCCCGGAATGTGCATTGCTATGAGAAAGCAGTTGGATGAGATTGCCCACTGCCACACTCTTAGCACTTTTCAACACAAGGGATATGATCTGATTCCTAACTTGCTTGTTGATGTACCAAACTACTAACATATTGTCCATTTGAACTGCAATTGTCCCCAAAGGGAGAGCATCATGGATGGCCTGCAGTGCTAAAAGCACTGCCCTCATCTCTAGGACATTGATATGAGAGTTGACTTCTTTGGGAGACCAAGTGCTTTGGACTTTTCCACAGAAAGTGTCCTCCACCCAAATGGGAAGCTTCCATGGTCACGATGACCTTGGACTGAGGGGGAATGACTGGATGGCCTTGTAGAACCTCATCTGGCTGAATCCACCACCTGAGATCTCTTTTGCATGTGTGAGTGATTCGTATCAGAGTTGACATGGGTTGGTAAAGTATCGACCACTGTGTTATTAGCATCCATTGGAGAATCCTCATGTAAAATCTGGCTAAAGGTACTAGTGTTATGCTGCTGACATTGACCCTAGAGCTTGAAGAACCAAGCGGGCTGAAATTTTGGTACGGCAAAACATTTTCTGACTTGTGATCTTATAGTTTGAACCCTTGAGGCAGGCAGTGAAGCTATCATTGAGCTTGTGCTGAACAGTGTTGCTATGAATTCCAAATTCTGAGTTGGTTCCCTTTGAGACTTGTTGTAGTTTGTGGTTATTCCTAGATGAGAACATGTCTGGAGAACCTGATCTCTTGTGCTTATCAATTGATGTCTGGTTGAGGCAGTAATAAGCCAGTCATCTAGATATGGAAACTCATGGAATCTTTGCAGTCTCAAGTGTGCTGCTACTAATACTGCCATACATTTGGTGAACACCCTGGGGGCTGTGGTGAGACCACAGTGAAGAACTATGAATTAATAATGACTGGTTTCCGGCCAGAAGCATAATTATCTTTGGACCATCTGTTCATCATTATGTGATAGTACCCATCCTGAACGTCTCTTGAGCTCATCCAGTCATCCTTGCCCAGAAACGGGAGAATGGACTGAACTGTGACTATCCGAAACTTGGTACATCAAACTGACTTGTTTAAGTTGCTGAGATCCAAAAGTGGTCTCCAGTCCCCTGTTTTCTTTGGCAATAAAAGAATCTTGAGTAAGTTCCAGATTCCATCTGGTCTAATGGGATCTCTTGGATGCCTCTTTTTTCTAGCAGTTTTTGAACCTGAATTGCTGCTTATTCCCTCTGACTGGGTGGAACTTCGGGAATTTGTCTTGAAATTGGAGGAGGAAGGAAAAAGGATGTTATACAACCTCTGGAAATAATCAACTGCACCCAAGTATCTGTCGTTCTTTCTAGTCAGGCTCTCAGATGCAGGGACAGTCAACCCCTGATTGCCTCCACAGTAAGACAATCGGCTTTCCTTTCAGGAATGCTGGAAGGGTCTGTCAAAGAAAGCATCTCTGGACCCTTGGTTGTGAGGGCCGCCTCTGCCACAGCGGCAGTGTCTAACATTAGAGTTCCCCCATCTACCCCTGGGATTTCTTGAACCACATCTTCCAACCACCTCATTGATTCCTAGGCCTCCTAGTAGAAATGCCTGAACCCGCTGCCTTTGAGGTTCCTTTGGCTATAAGTGAAATGAGTCTCATTGAAGAACTGGAAATAGATTGCAGGGTAGCCATGTGACAGACTCCTCTGGGGAGTCCAAGTACTTCCTCTTACGCATTTCCTTCTTAGGGACCCCCTCAGTGGGATGTTCTGGGGAGGTATTAGAAGAAGTCAGGATACCCTGTTGGGAAGCCTGGGGTTTTTGTACTGGCTGTCCCTGTGGAAAAGAGCGTTGAGACTGAGCACTAAGAAATCAGAGTTGTAGACTGTAGATCCAAGGGGGTAGGATCTGTCTGTGCTGCTGAAGCAAACAATGCTTTCTCCACAGTCTCAAAGGCAGACTGCCTCAGAGAGGGAAAAGACCTTGGACATGAAAAGGCAAGCTTTTGGACCTCTGTCCCTCCATTCTCCGAAGGCAATCCCCCGAGGTAAAAGCCAAAGTCGATCTAACTACTGCCAACGCTCCGACGTATGGAGATGGCTCCGAAAACTTTGGAGTTGACTTCAACACCTCTGATCTGACAGGGAAGCTTTGGCTCCAAGTGCTCTCTGGATCCGAATGAATCAAAGTGTTCAGAGCGAACTTCAGATACGAGTCACACTGAGCCAGATAGCTTAGATCCAAAGACTCTTGAGACAGCAACAGACGTCAGAGGAAGAACTGGTAAAGGGAGTGTGAAAGAAAAGCAGATGTCCTGACCCAAAGGGGTAGGAGCTGGTAGGCACCCATCTGAATCTTTCTCACCACTCTTTACACATCCTCTTCTATTAGACTCGTCAAAGAATGAGTGAACATTACAGAGGGGATCTGGGTCTCTCCAAACTGAAGGAGAATATCTGGTCCTTGGCAGGCAACTAATGCTAGGAGAAATGGTTGGCTTTAGTAACTTTTTCAATGGATCCAAAAAAGTCAGATCCACTGATTTTTTTTGTTTAGAATCTGATGTTGATGTCGGATCTGATAATTTTTTTTCTTTTTCTTATTAGGATTCGATGAGGTAGGATCTGAAGGTTGATTCTTTTTTGAATGCTCCAAGGTCCTGGAGGAAGAGGTAGATGGACCTGGAAAAGGAGATTTTGACTTAGCTCCAGATAAAGTCTCTCCGAATATGGAAGGAAGCAAACCTTTTAGTATCAATTTATTTTTTCTCTCAGTAAGTGCCCTAGGGTTAAACCTATGACAGATCACACAGTCTTCCTGTAAATGAAGAGGACCAAGGCAATATACACAAAGTGTGGGCAACAGACATTAGAATTTTATGCCCACACTTAAGACATTTCTGGAACCCAGCTGGCCCATTCTCTGCCATAGTTAGAAGAGGCAAAACAGTACATGCACTGTCAACAAAAAACAGTAGTTACAGACTAAACTTTTTTTTTTTTAAGAGGAAAGAAGCAACTATAGAGAAATACCAACAACGGTATCAATGAATCTACACTAAGTGTAGCAGCAAGGGAAAGGAATACTAGCAATAGTATTCACAGTACAAAGTGCATGGAATTAAGAAAAATATTAAGTAGAGATAATGTTTATAAAAGTGAAAAGGGGTAAAGGATAGAAAAGGACCTGACAAAAATAAAAATTTAACTTACAAGAACCACAAAATTGCTAAATTAAACACTAAGTGCTTGAGAGTAACAGTCACCATGTCTTTTGCATAAACTGGCAAATGAGATCTGAGGTACATGGGGTGGTGCATTATGGGTAAGGTAGAAGCTTGAGAGTTTTGGGTTGCCAGTAACTTTAAAAATCACTGAGTCGGATCCAAGGGATTGGATCTGAACTCATTAGTTGAGGGTAAAATCAAAAGTGACAAAATCAGATCCCTGGACTTAGTATCTACAGGATCATGAACACACTTTAAATAATGAGTAGTGACATGGGAAACTGAAGAAACGAAACCACTTCTCTCAGGAGGGAACTGCGGATAAAAACATTCCTCATACCTTCACAATTAGTCAAAATAATCTTTAGCATATGAGCCTGACAATTCAAAATTCTAAAAATTAAAGTTGCAGAGGCAAACATCTTTTCCCCAAACATATTACTTGTTTTACCACACTTATCAGAAGGGGAAGGATTAGAATTAATGCAATGTTTGGCAGCAGCTGGATTAACTAAAACTATAGTTTCTGGGTTAGGTCTGGGATGGGTGTATAAAAACTTGAAAGACTGAGGAACTTTGTACATTCTATCGACATTCTTGGGTGCAGTGGGCTGGCTATTAGGGAAATCAAAGGGCGTGACAAACAGATCCTTCACAGCACTGGGGAGATGGCAGGAGGTTCTGGGAATTCCAGTTGTAACAGTTTATAGTATTTTTTAACGGACTGAGAAACTTCAGTGTTCTCCCACTGCGAACACTGGCACATTCCTGAAAAGAGTCTCAGAGAAAGAGAATCCCTGACAGGGAAATTCAAATAACATGTTCTCCTCAGAGTCTGAATCATAAATCTGAGGAGAAAAACCTTTATCTGTCTCATCATATTCCTCTCCGAATTCAATTCCTTGAATCTCTTCATGAAAGAGGAATCTCTCTCTTTCTTTTATCAGAAGCCACCTGAAAAGAAGGACAAATAACCTATAGGAGACCCTTAGCCAGACTTAATAAACTACGTCTGTCCAGTGAAACTGGTGCAGGAGAACATATACATTTAAATTTCCATTTTTTTTTGTTTGCTTTTTTTTTAACAGGAAAGTTGGGGCAAACATGATTATTAATGGCAGCAACAGCTTCCCCAAGGGATGGGCACAACATTCTGTCTAAGCAGGGGCATCTTCATTGTACCTTCTGGCACAATGACGAGTGACTCTCTTTTGCCTACTTAGGGGACCCCAACAGCTGCAGATGATGTGGCTAATCCCAGGTCCATAATGGCTGTATGGACAACACCACAGTGATCAGGGGAAAAAGATAAGTGGTCTGAGGAACTAGTTTTGGCCACGGCAGAGTCATCCACCAGTGGCCGAGGCAAACTGCTAGCCTACAGTGGTGGCAACGGATGTTTAGTTAACTTTTTCTTTTTCTGGTTGGAAGAAGGACTAACCGTGAGACCAGTAGTTTGTTTCATGGTCAAGCCAAAAATGGTGCTTCTTTCTGCAGAAACTAGTCAGTAAAATTGAAAAGGTACTAAAAAGGGAATTTTCCAGTAAAAACACAGTAAAAAAGTACTCTAATACACTTTACCAGCATCAAAAATTATGAGACAGTGTCTTCATATATACCCCACACACACACACACACACACACACACACACACACACACACACACACACACACACACACACACACAAAAAAGTTTCAGAATGTTTAAATTACCATTTCCATTTAAAAATGCAGTAAAGTCACTTAACAGTCAATGAAAACACATAATAAATAATATGTGGAAGGTTTTTTCCCCAAAGGGAACTTACCTGCTCAGCAAAGGAACAGAACAGGCTGCCTGTTGATCCTACAAAGCCCACAAAGGAACACCCTCTCTTTGGAAGCAGGAAAGCTCTGAAGTGATCCTGGCTCAAGATAATGGTTTGGGCATGTAGGAGGTAGTCTGAAGCTTGGAAGCTAGCTGGTTGTTATATCCTACGCAGGATACAACTCGTACAGCTTAGGGTACTATAGCAATGATCAATATGATGAACATTTGCATAGCAATGAGCAATATGATGAACATCTGCAGTACTAACAGCTTCTCCAATATCAGAGAAAACATGGAAATGATTTGACATGAAGTTCACTGGGGAATGTTAAACTTGGTGGTTCAGCAGAATGGCTTCATATACAGAGATTTTATCTGTCCAGGCTGGAATCAGTTTTAAGACTAATTCAGTCCGGCACACAAAATAAAATCACTACGTCATTACTGGACAGGAGGATGGCACCAAAACAATGACATGAATTAGAAGCTATGATAAAAAATGGCTGTCAGAATAAGGCAACAACTGAGATATGCAGTACTGTGATCAGTCCTTACTTTATTTTCAGGTACTAAAAAGGTTATTTTCAGCTCTTTTAACTTCTCCAAATCTTTTGGGTTTCTAATACCACGATGGGAATTAACCCAATTCCTAAATCAAAGTATGATATAAGTTCATGAAATTAGTATTGTTTCAATCTTTGATGTCAGCCAGAAGGGCTCTACACAGCACAGCAATGTGCCCAGTAATGACTCCTGCAATTTGTACGGAGTTACATGTATTGGTAACATATCTAAATATGACTGTAGATTCTTTTTATAAGACCCGTTGCTCCTACTACCATTGGAACTATTTGGGTATCTTTCTTCCACATTGCTCTTGTTTTTGCCTGCAAATCCTGATATTTTATGACTTTGTGTGTCTCTGCACGCAAGACACTGTAGTCACTGAGTGTGGCGATTTCAGTGATCGGTGCTACTTTTGTCGTCTTCTTTTCATGGACCACTACATCTGTTTTTTTCACATCTATCTTTTGAACTGTTGGTAATGGGTGATCCCATGTGATGTAGATGTCATCATTTTCTATGATGCTTTGTGGCTCATGTTTCCAGTGTTTTTCAGCCACTTCAGTACCACAATGTCTGCACAATCCAACAGTCTTGCCACATTATAATGCCTTTCAGTATACAGTCCTTCTGCCATTAGTATGTTACAACCAGCAACGAGGTGTGCGACTGTTTCGAATTCTGTTTTACAAAACCTACATTTCTCTGTTTCTCCCACATGTTCAATGGACTTTGTAAACCAACACGTATTTAGCCAACTATCTTAGACCGCCAATATTAACCTTTCATCTCTTGGTTTGAATTTGCCTCCCCTTAACTATGCCTGCATTAAATCCAGATCAACATGAGGTTATTCCAAAAGTTTTCTATACTTAACAACTATATTTATGCATTTCCACATTTCTTGCCTTTGATCTGATCCTTCACCTTATATTCTTTCTTTTGATTTTTGATTTTGCTGCCTGATTTTTATCTACTTCTGGTTTGATTTCCATTCCTGCTTGACACCAATATGCTTCTGCTAGACTGAGCCGGGAAGTCATCTTAGATTTACTCTCTTCATGTTTCAAAACTTTCACTATGTTTGTGTCTTGTGAGGTCAGCAGATAATGTTTGCAGTACCACAACTGCAGATCTAAACATGTAATCAATTTCAAGAAGGCCCATACCTCCTTCAGAAAAAGGGAATATATAATCTTGGTATGCACTGATTTTTATAAATGATTTGGTGAGCATGAAGCATCCATCTTGTTTTCATGTCTAATCTATCCAATACGTTTTGGGGCCAATCAATCACTCCAAAACTGTAAGTTAGGACAGGAAGAGCAAATTGGTTTATAGTTTGAATTTTGTTCCTACATGTTGATTAATTTCAGTCTTCTAAAATATTCCTTACTAAGTTTTATTCACATTTGTTCATGTTTTATTATTGATCCTTCATCATTTCCCAAACATGTATACATTCCCTCTTGTTCAAGTTCTTTTATATCACATTCTAGTCCCAAATGTTTTCTTGGTACTGCAGTTTTCCTGATTTGAAGGTTGCTTTTGCACATTTATCAAAACCAAATGGCATTTTTATATCATCTGAAAAAGTTTTGACAACTTGCAGTTGTGCTTTCAGTTTTTCATCTGATGAGCTATACAGTTTTAAATCATCGACAAAGAGAAGATGAGAAGTCTTTACACTCTCGTTTTCTAGTAGCTAAATTATAGCCATGACCTAAGCTGTTAAGTAGACAGCTTAATGGGTTAAGGGCAAGACAGAAGAGCAGCGGTGACAGAGAGTCAAACTGGAATATCCCCTTTTGAATTTTTATCCCTGGGATAATAATTTGTCCTTTACCATGGCTTAATTGCAAAGTGGCCTGCCGCTTTTTCATGATCACTGTAATGTACCCGATCAGTGTTGGGTGCATCTTATACATTTTTAAGCACTCTTTTATTCATGAATGTGGGATACCATCAAATGCTTTTCTGTAGTCAATCCATGCCATACTTAGATTCTTCCCCTTTGTACAGTTCACCACTACGACTTTATTTAACAACAAATGATCCTTTGTTCCATATGACTTTCTTTTATTGCCCTTTTGTTCTATTGCCATAATTGAGTTTTCTCCTAAATGACTATAAACTCTACTGGCATCAATTCCAGTGTATATTTTATTTGTCGTCGGAAGGCAAATTACTGGTGTATAATTTTTACGGTAGCTTGCAGTTCACTCTTAAGTAGGAGCATTGTTTTTCCTGCTGTTAGCCAGGTTGGTGTCTGTTCAGGGTGCACAAACAAATAGTTCTTACTCATGAATAAATATTCATGCAAAGATGTTAATACTTTTAACCAGAAGTTAGGTACTGCATCTGGGCCTGGGATTTGCCAGTTAAAGGCATCCTTAACCTTGTTTCAATTTCTCTGGCTGTTACTTCATCCCATTTCATTTCCTCTACCTTTAAACTTCTTATTCTTTCTTTTACTTCTTTTATCTACTTAGCATCTTTGTTATGTTCCACATGATCTTCATAAATACTTCTCCAAAATGTATCTAATTCTTCTTTTTTGGTGGTCTTTCAATTCCTTTTACTTGTTTCCCAACTGTCTATAAAACCTTTTGGGGTTCATCAATAAATTGCTTATTTTGTACTTTTCCTTTATATTTATCTATCTTCTAAGTTTTTCCATCTGTGCTGAGATTTTTAATTTGCGATGGTGCATGATAGATCCTGATCTGTTCTAATACTAAGAATTGCTTTCATCAGATCTAAGTATTTTTTTTATCTGTTCCCTCTTCTATACTCCTCCAGTAGTGACACTTCTTGTCTCAGTTGCTTTATAGTTTTCTCTATTCAATAGTTACATGATGGTATTCGATTTCTCCCCTTCCTTTCCCTCACTACCCTGTGTTCTTGTGGCAGAAATTTATCAGTTATCAATTTGGTTGCACAGTAATATATCCTGTTTATTTCTGTTATATCGCATGGATATCTATGGACAGTCCTAATTAACGTGTTCATTTGTTTTATCAAACTTCCAACTTTTGTAAAAGACCTGCAGTCTATTTCTTTCATTGATCTTAATATGTTTATCCATCTCTACCAAATTAAGCAACTCTTCTCTTCCTCATATTGTTCTAAACTGAGGACACATTTTTTTGTTTTCCATTTCCTGCAGGCATCCTATAGAAAGTTTTTAGCATCTTTCTGTGGCACATTCTCTTCAATTTCATCCTGTGCCATACGTTGCTCTGTCATATGGGAACTCACTATTTTCAGTGCCCATATGCTTGAATTTGTGGCAGCTCAGGTGAACGTAAAAGATCCCATGGCACCTACTGAAAACAGGAGGGTACTTTTTACATATCTATATATGTATGAAAAATCCAAAGACTACATGCAATTAAAAAAAATGTTCATAAGTCCATTTGTACACAAATTACATTTGTAAACTCACTTCTATTAAAATTATTTACACAGAAAAGACATTTTCAAGACATAAACCCATAATTACCAACAATATAAAAAGACTTCTCTCCAAAATAAAACCATGCTCCAATGCCCCTGACAACATGCCTTCATATTTTCTCAAGTCTGCTGCTGATGGGATCGCATTCCTATTAGCATCTTAAGCAACAGATCCATACAAGAATCTTACTTCCCCAAACTCTGGCATACAGCCTATATTCTATCTCTCCATAAAAGCAGCAAAAACACTAATATCTCAAACTTCCGCCCTATAGCTCTCCTCTCCCCAGTCTCCCAAGATCCTGGAAAAATGTATTCACCTCTAACTTATGCCTTTCCTAACTCAAAACCAACTTTTCCACCCTAACTCAACATGAATTCTGACCTGGGCACAGCACTATAACAGCTCTCCTTTCCTTCCTAGATACAGTCAATCATGCCCGAGATTCTGGGGAAATACTATCCACGGTGCCGTTAGATCTATCCAAAGCATTTGATACTGCTTCTCATACCCATCTTCTGAGCCATCTTTCAAACCTAAATCTCTCCCAAAATACTCTATCCTGGTTCTCAAGCTACTTGTCTGACAGATCTCAGGCTGTGAAATGGAGAAAAAGTACCTCAGGGATCAATTTCTCAGTCCAGTGTTGTTCGATATCTTTATCAATACCTTTCACTCTGCCATTCCCACTGCCAATGTAATCTAATATACAGATGACTCAACTTTAGTCTGCTCCACCACTAATCTCCCCAAACGTCTAACAAAGACCCAGACTGCCTTCTCAACCACCGAGGCCTGGATGCTCCAAAACCACCTTTCCTTAAATGTAAACAAATCCAAAATATTAATATTCCTACCTTCAAAATCCTTCCCTTTTGACAAAATCTCTTTCCAAGTTCTAAGCCAAAACAACACTCCTATTAAAGTCGTTCCCTGTGCTAAATTACTCGGTGTAACTATAGATGAGCACCTAAAATTTGACAATCGCATACTTCAAAACATAAAAAAACATCAAAAATTTGGTATGCTATACAGGAACAATTGTTTCCTCTCACCTCCTACTAGACATACTCTCACCTCTACTTACCTCCTTCCCTCCCTAATGTATGGTGTTCCCCTACTAACCAACCTAACTCTAATACTTCCAAATTAGAAAATTGTTATAACAAATTTTCTATATTTGCCACAAATGCCAAAACCTCCTTCCATGTCTAAATTGGCTAGAACTTCCAAACTACCTGGACTACCTTCAACTTACCACAGCTCAGAGACTACTCTTCAACCCCACCAAATGCCCCATCCTCAAAAACATCCTACCCCCCCCCCTACATTCCAAACAGAACTCTCAGATCTGAACACCAAAACTTAATTAGTGTTCACAAACCTAACCATCGACCAGGACAATTACTCCTCTCTTTTTCCTTAGCCAAAAAATGGAATTCTCTTCCTTCCATCTTAAGAACAATACAGAACATGGATAACTTTAAAACACTGCTTCCTTCCTACCTCTCTTCTAAATGGAAATGTACCTGCATTCTTCCAACCTAGCTCATCCCTTCCCTTACCTCCCTTCTAACCCATATATCTCCATGCTTTATTCCATCAAATTTACACTAACTTTCTTAACATGTAGGTACTAATACTGGCCACTAACAATCTGCCTTTCTAAACTGCAATCTTTCTTAATCTTCAAATCTCACTTGTTCATCTGGATTATTATAAGTATGGCTTCAAACTTATTAATGTACACAACATGATAACTACAATTGTTTTTTTTTTTTTTTTTTATGATTTATACATGTATTTGTATTTTGCATTTTGTTGTTTTACTTTTATTTTGTACTGTGGGTTTTTTTGTCCCCGGGTCTCCACTGAAAATGGGCTCTCTGGGCCCAGTGGACTTCCCCGGTCATCAAACTGGAAATAAATAAATAATTCAATTTTCTCCGACCCTTTTGCCATAATCATTTTTGCAATTTTCTTAATATCAAATGCAATCCCAAATCTTATTACAAAGCAGTTCATATTGAGCTATCCAAAAAATCTATAACACACAACCAACTTATCATAAACATCCATTTTTTTTACATCACATTGGCTATAACAAACCATACAAAATCATGGGATTTGTTATTGGATACAAGTAGCTAACGCTACCCCTGGGATTCATTAACAATTGTTTAAGCTTTCCGCAAAACCTACATGACTGCAGCATGTTAAAACAATAAGTGGCAGTGCACACTGCGTATGCATGCTGCTCATTGAGCTTACATGATTCCAAGCACTGTTTATGGCCAGCAACACTGTTAGTGGCCATAAAACAGTGCTGGAAGCACAAGCACACAATTTAAACAAAATACTTGCCTGTAGGCAAATGTATTATCCAAGCACACTCTGACAGCTTTTATGAAGCAAAGGCAAGAAACTTTTAAGCAAGTAGATGCAGGGGACGTGAAACTGGGATAATTTACACAAACACAATGTGAACAAGGCAGGGATAATTACAAGGGGAGGGTAAATGGAAATAATATACTCAGTTAATGCATTCAAATGTGATGATGTCAGAAGGAAACATTTTTCAATAGGAAGATGTTCATGTTGATGGTAATAATAAATAATACTGTTTCCAAGTGGTTACTCATGTAAATAACTTAAAAATCGACTTGGTAACAATGGATGTGAGAGAGAGAGAGAGAGAGAGAGAGAGAGAGAGAGAGAGAGAGAGACATAAAGCAACATTGTAAGAAAGGGGAATACATCTGATATTAATGATGATAACATGCCCAGTTGAGATAACAGTTATCGAGGACAGTTGATATATTATGGGCCATCAGCATACAGTGCAGTTATTGAATATGACGTGTACATAGATGGAATGTACGTGTGACAATACACTTCACTGCTGTATCTACTCCATCCTGTATAAACAAGGCATGACTGTACAGCAGATGTGCAATGCACAGCTGAAAGGACATGTTTGAACATTTGTAAATGGGTAACTATAGATAGGGGGTACATTACACTGACACGTCTTAGACAAGCATATGATTTATATATATGTGCAGCATAAACAGTGACATAATAGCAATCAAAATACACATGGGACAAATGACAACACAGATCTGTTGACACTGCAGTACTTCAAAGTCTCTGTAAATGGAGCGCATTTAATACAGGATTATATTGGGCACGCAAGACATTACAGCAAACACTGCCATAAAAGCATATGAACAACACACAATTACATTACTTGCATTAATAATAAATACATAAAATTGAGAATAATAACTTCATGCAGTATTGTTTGGGTAATGTCAATACATTCATAGAATGTTACCTTTGGCTGGAATTAAACACCAAGCTATAAAAGTCTACCGACTACAAACATGTGTAGGACTCACAAGAGCCAAAGTGGAAATCTTAATGAAGCTGTGAGACTCCACCTATGTGAAGTTATTACACCATACAATTATATTGCAATCTGTATGAGATAAAAAGGGCTGGGGGAGGTTTCTTCCACTGTAACAGTACACGTTAAACCACTTTTGTGGATGTCATTCATGCATACCATCATTAGGACACTCAATGCTTACAGTCAGCCAATGTGAGTTTTGAACACCTGACTATGTGATGACAGAAGCTACATGATATTGGAAAGAACAAATGCACCACAGTACTACAAGTTTGAGATATTTTGATCTGCAAAGCAGTGGCTATACAACACAAAATTAACTGCAAGTTCCAGAAGAGAACTATGAGATGTTAGGGTATATGCAATTTTGATATACTGACCTCATCAATGGCAGCATCCTCTCCCATGTTAAAATCTTCTGACTGAGTGGAAGTTGATACAGCACAGATGTTTAGGAAGCAAAATACAACTGACATTGAAGCCACACACACAAGATCTCCACTGTGAGATTTGAACCATCTATCTATTTAAACAATCTAGAGAACACAGTATTAACAGCAAACTGCACAGTCTGATTCTTAAGGGGAGAGAGTCCACTCTTGTAAAGATGACCCCATCACTGTATTGCAGGTAAGAAATTTGCACTAAAAGTGCAATAAACTGCAGAGAAAGCTGTGTCCAAAGTTAAAGTTTTCTCCTGAGTGGATTTATCTCTGTGAAACTAGAACCACACAGACACCAAAGTTCACCACTGTCAGTTTCGAACCACCTACCAAGACAGTTACACATTCTAGAGAGCACAGTATTAGGTGCAAGAGACACAGGAGAAGTCTGAATTTAATTATGTGAAAAAGCACATTTGTATTAAGTAAAATTTACTGTTTGGAACAGTTGGTACTGTGCATCACAGGTGTGACGCCTCAGTTCTGGCCCAGTAATGAAAGAACCTTAATCCTTACCATTGGCAACAGTGGAGAATGTACACGCTGGGAGGATAACAAGTACACACACAATAAAGTGCAATTTCCCTTAACAGCACACAGAGATCACAGTCAGTCTGGGTTTGGTTTCTCCCTATTTCTCCAGATCCCCAATAGGACTCCCCATTGGCACAGCTATTAGGCTGAGATTTCAGCTGAATGGCCAAACCAAGATCTCCAGTACTCTCTCTGTCCAACCAGTGCTTCGTGTCCCTGCCCAATTAGCTGACACACACACTGTTTGAGATTTGATTTACACACACACACACTCACACTCTTGGAAAAGGCTGGCACAGGTTGACTAGCTATGCCGCCTTCTGCCCAGACTATAAGGTAGTTACAACTGCCACCAGCCACTGATTATCAGCTACTTTAAGGCCCTTAACAAAGGGTGTCCAGTCCTACAGTGTAATATTACTATTAATCCAAATGGTAGTTTGACCAAGAGACAAGGCTATTTAGGACCGACTTGTACAGTGTCATCAAATAGATATGCAAGTATGCTAAGAGCTTAAATATCTCTAAACAGACCAGCCACAATGGAAAGGTTTAAATTTATTTAATAATAAATAATAAAAGAACAAGACAACACTCAATAACTCATCACAGTAACTTCAGAGTTCAAAATCACAGGAAATATTTAAAACAACACTACAGGACAGTCTCAAATAAATAAAGAAAACATCTAAGCTATACTTCACTATATTCTTATCTGAATTTAAAAGAGTTACCATGCCCTACAAACAAACTTACAGCAAAGCAAGGTGGTGAA
Organism: Protopterus annectens; assembly: GCF_019279795.1. Classification (NCBI taxonomy): domain Eukaryota; kingdom Metazoa; phylum Chordata; order Ceratodontiformes; family Protopteridae; genus Protopterus; species Protopterus annectens. The sequence goes on along the minus strand of NC_056727.1, from coordinate 595,505,206 downwards.
TGGATCTTCTAGCTGATGCTGCTGACAGGTCAAAAGACAGATACAAAATGCCCTCTTTCTCTCTCAGAGAGTTCTTAAATTAATATCAAATATTACAGCTGGGTTAGCTTGGAAGACATCACATTTCGTCACCTGACTTTAGTTCCCAAGCTGAACCTCCATTGTCCGAAACTACCCACATTTAACATCTCTCTGTGAAAATACATAGCCTTCAGATGTTTGCAACTGCTAGAAGACCTAAAACAATAAAACACTTGCAAAACAACACAGAGAGTCCCATAGAGTAGACATCCTGTCTCCTGTTGACTGAAACTGAAAGATAACTTTTATAGCACAATCGTAAAAACTATTTCATTTCAACTATTTTTTTTTTAAGTTTTGCAAGTTAACCCTCTATGTTCTAGTTTCCACTATTAAAACATATACATTTACACAATTGCAATAGTTTATATACATTCTGCTCTAAGCCAGCAGGGAATACTGTGGTTACATTTTAGCTCAGTACATAACATGCAGTTCCAGCACAGTTGTAGCACAAGCATCTTACATGAAGCATTCACAGATGACACATAACCACTTACAAAATTCCAGATAGCTGGGCTGGCAGTATCTCATTCTGTCACACTTCTATATAAATCATATTAATATTCACAAATGACATAGAATTATTTACAAAATTCCAGCTAGCTAGGATGGCAGTATTTCCTTTTTCAACAGGTTTTGGGACAAATGCATATGTGTGGACAGGCCAAAGTAACAGCACTGTAATTGCCCCATGTAATGCCATGTGAACTTATTTCTAAGGATTCCTGATACTGCAGGAGTTCTGCCTTTTGTTGTAAAGCATTTGTTACTGCCTTTGATCTCAAAACCAGTTCCTTTTATATTAAGAGGGTTTTTCTGCACTCTGGTGGGAGCAGAGGGCTGATTCAACCCAGCTGAGTTGGAAACTGCCAGTGGAAGGCTAACTATGTGTTTATATGATTGGCCTGCGGGCTTAACTGTGTAAATGTCTTTCATCCTGCTGGTATAAAAACCATGCATGTGCGCATTGCACAAACACAGTTACCTGCACCTTATATATAAGCAAACCTCCACAGTTTAAAATTCTCTATTGGAAATGCTCTCCATAGTCTTCCACTGTTCACAGTGGCTCAAAGAGCTGCCAGTTTTGCGCAGAGGGCAGCACCACTGCAAGTCATCTAATAGTATTCTATTAAACACTCTCAGACCTTTAAGTGACTCTCCCCTAGTCATTCCCATCTACTAAGGATCTGGTACAATGGATAGGTGCATCCCTGTCATCTTTGTTTCTGGCCTGGTGGATATGGGCATCCTGAGGCAGTGTAGTAACTGCCCCATGTTCAATGACAACCACTTAGTTCTAGAACAGACAAACACAGTGTGTGAGAGATGTAGATACACAATGTCATTGGAGGCAAAGCACACACACACAAAATGCAAACCAGGTTGTCAGAGTTACACCCAAAACAGTCACTACCAACACTAAGGAACAAACACACAGACCCACATATGTGGAGGTATTCACTTGTAATCTACCCAAACCTCCAAGACCTCCTAAAAGCATCTTTCAGTGGCCCTGCACACACTCAAAAAAGACAGCACCTCAAACAACACATAACTCAAACTCATAGTAGCCCCATTTCCAAGCCCATAAGGTAACACACCACAAAGCCAAATATTCCAGTTATTGGGGATTTCATTGTAAGACATACTGATGTCCCCCTTACCAGGTTAAACAAGGAGAAGATCACAGTGAGCTGTCTGACTGGAGCCAGGATCCAGTAGATCATGCATGCACTTAGGTCTTTAACGTCTATATCACAACATTGACAGCTTAGGTTGTCAAATCCAAATACATCGACACCTAAGCATCGAAAGCTTACAATAGCGAACGGCCACATAATCAAATTCTTTCCTTGGGAAAGAATTTGAGTGGCTGTCAGTAAACAAAATAAACAAACACACCCAAACATAGTGAGTGGGCCGCACCCCTCCTACCCCCCAACTAAATATACCAACTCCAAGATTGCTCTACATTGGGAAAACGGCAAATCCCTGATAACGGCCATGCAAATTCTTTCCAGAGGAAAGAATTCAATTATGTGGCCGTTCGCTATTATAAGCTTTCCACGCTAAGGTGTCGATGCTTAAGCATTCAACAAACTAAGCTGTCGATAACAATAGGAACCTGGTCTTTAAACCACAAGTACCAGTATAACACAGTCATAGTGCACATGAGCATAAACCACCTAAGACATACCTGACTGGACTACATATAAAGAGAGACATGATGAAACTCCCTGAATATGTGTCCCAGGTGGGTATAAATCTAGCCCTGAGTAGTGTCCTACCTTCACCATTTATGATGCCACAGCACCCACAAAACATGACTGACTTCAACAACTGGCTTAGTTTCTGGTGTCACTACAAGATCCAATATCTGTCAGCCTGGGGAGACATGATTAAAACACTACGATGCTTTGCCACAGATGGTTTGCACTTATCACCACTTGGCTTCCAGATACTGGCAAAAACTTTCCATCCCCATAGTGCCTTTTTTAGGCTGTGCCCAAGTTGTTAAACCCTAAGTCACAACTACCTAAATGTACTGTTGCTCAATGTTAGGAGTTTCAATAAATAAAATGCACTCCCTGAAAGCACTCCTTACCCTGGAGAACACAGACATATGTGTAGTCATGGAAATTTGGTTCAAAACCATGGAAAGCACCCCAGCTATTAGAGGGTACAATCCCTTTCATAGATTTCGATCCCCCCTATGCTATTTGCATACAATACACAGATGACTCCACACTTATATACTCAGCCACAACCACCTCTGAACTTCACTCCCTTACCAAAAAAGTATTCAACACAGTTGAACAATGGTTCACACTCTTCTCCTGAACCCCAAAAAAACTAAACTCCTCCTTTTCAATCCTACTCATAAGTCCTCTCCCACAGATTTTCTGGTTACATCCACTAATGGTACCATTATATCACCTGACCCAACTACCAAATACTTGGTATTACCATTGACAACAACCTCAACTTTGACATTCACATCAACAACACTATAAAATCTGTCAACAAAAAACTTGGCTCTCTCTACAGAATTAAACCCTTCCTGTCACCTACAGCTGGAACTACTATTGCACACACTCATCTAATCTCTACACTCCTCTATGCCTCATCCATTTTCACTAATCTATCTATGAACAACCTCAATAAATTGGAAATCTCCTACAATAACATAGCCAGATTTGCTACTGGTAACCTATTTAGGACTCACCATTGCTTTAATTTAAAGCAACTAGAATGGTTGGAACTACAGAATCTGCTTAAATATCACCAACTAATCATTGCTCATAAGACTCTTTACCAACCTTCTGATACTCCTATTCTAACGTCATCACCCCCTATAAAAATCTGAAGTCCTTACGTTCATCTCAGAAACTTCTAGTTAACGCATCTAAATCTAACAACAGGGCTGGAGATTCTCTCTTCTCTAATACTGTGGGAAAATTCTGGAATCTCCTACCCAGCGACCTTTCCTCACTTTCCTCTATATCACTCTTCAAAAACAGACAAACTTTTCCTCAGAACACACTGGTTATGCCCCTGTACTAAACCTGACTAATTATCTATTCTATCCAAAATATGCTCTGCCTACCCTATTCTTTTCATTAACTCTTCTATCTTCCTTATTAACATTTTTTTTTACCTTTTTCGCTCTGTATTTCATTATTTCCATCCCACTGCATACTTATTTGTTAAAAAAAACTCATTATTACTACAACTAAACATTAAACTGCTTCATTTTTATTATGTACTGTACTTGCATGTTGTATAACCTGTATGCCTTCTTTTTTTTTCATTATGGACTGTACCTATATGTTGATTTGTACCTGCATTTTACACTATAATGACTTCTGTCCTCTCTGAATAGTTCTGCGTTAACCAGAAATGTCCTTGTATATACAACTGATGTTATTTTTGATATTTGCTGTTATTTTATCTGTGTGTCATGGAGCTTATCTCCCTGGGCCTCTACTGAAAATGGACATATATCCAGTTAGACCAGCCCGGTCAATAAATGTAAAATAAATACAAATAAATAAAGATAAAACAAAGGGAGGAGATGTCTCAGTGTTCATAACGGACAATTATACTTCTAGACTGGTCCAACAACATGACTCACTTGAGCTGCTCCATGACCAACTAATCATATTCAGCCTAATATCATACTTATGGGTGATTTTAACTACCCTTACTTATGGGTGACTTCAACTACCACTCCATAAACTGGGAGACTTATATGATCCATAATTCACTTGCTCAGAGGTTTTTGGACTTCGTCAACACAAACACCGTGGAACAACCAGTCAGCTTCCCAACTATAGGTACAAATATCCTAAACCTAGCACTCACAAACACAGGGAGATGTTGCTCTCTCCTGTGTATTAACTCCTCCCTGGTAAGGTATGACCACAAAAGGATCTCCTTTAGTATTAAAACTAACCTAGAACCTCCATAAAACTCCAAACCTGTTAAGAACTTTTCTAAAGCCAGTTACCTCAAACTAAGTGACAGCTTATTAAACTTCCAAGTCCCTCTGAACCCGGAAGACACTGAGGCCTGTTCTGAGCTGTACACAAAAGCACTGTACAACCACATTCATAACTGCATAGAAGAGGCAGTACCTGTCTAAGTCAAATCTATGACTACTGGCAAAAATAAACTAACCTGGTGGACCCCTAGCATAAATAGGCTATTCAACAAAAGGAAAAAAATTCTCTCCAAAGCCAAGAAGAAATAGACAAAACAATGCAAAAAGACACTCACCGGTCTAAAATAATTAGAGAGCTGGTCAAATCTGCCAAAGCAAACTATGAGGCAAAGATAGGAACAGATGAAAGATAACCATAAGGCTTTTTATTTTATTATGTTTATAACCTAAGGGGAGCTCAGCAATGTGCCAAGTTAATCATGAACAGCAACACTTATACCCAACCTGAAACTATAGCAAACCTGAGCTGACAAGTTTAGTTCAAACTTCTCCCTCCATTACCTCCTACCGCACCCAAAGAAATACCCACAACCATCTCTCTGCTGGTCATTACAAGGTCCTTACTGCACTTGCTAAAGCCAAAAACACATCCTCCTTGTGTCTTGACAACATTCCAGGGTGCTTTATAAATAGCTTAAAACAGTATTTGTCAAGCCACTAGAAACAATCATTACAGCAGAGTGACGTCTTCAGGCATTTCTGCAGTTACCTCCTACTGCGCCTCTAGGCATCAAATATTGTCTGTTCATATTTGCATTAATAATTCTAAAACCATGCTACATACAAGGTATCAGAATATTTTATCTTGAAGCATATATGATGGCAAACAGTTGTATTGATATATGACCTCTGTCAATGGTATTTGTTAGAACTGTAAGGTGATAATTTTTTTAAAGGCTGAAGCCACACCCACTGGGAGTTAATGGTACACACTCAAAAGAGCTCTACTGGAGGGAATGAGTTAAATACAGCCTCTGGATGGGCTTTGTCAAGAGGAATGAAGGACTGCAACAGTTGTACCTCTGCACAAGGGGACCCCATTAACTGACCCAGGGAACTACAACCCCATATGCTTGACCCATCTTACCTGCAAGGACATGGAGAGAATTATCAAGGACTTGATCAATAATGACAGGAATTCTCCAAATACTGGACCAGACCCAATCAGGCTTTTTCAAAGGGAGGTCTTGCCTGCTCATTCTGGTGGACTTCTTCGAGAAAGTCACCAGGGCCATGGATGAGGGTAAAACAGTACACACACCCCTTATCTATACCTGGCCAAATCTTTAGACACAAGCCCCCACGGGATCACAGATAAACGTACTGAGTTAGGCATAAACCCCTACATCATCAGACAGACAGCCAACTGTCTCACTGACAGGACACATGTTTTCCAGATAGGTGATTCCACTTCCCATAAGAGCAGTGTCCCACAAGGCTCACTGTTGGGACCCCTCCTGTTTGGTATACACTTCTCTGAAGTGAAGGCCAATGCTGGAAGCCTCTGGCTCACCAAGTTTGCTGATGACTGTAAGCTGGGAGCAATCACTACATCCCCAAATGATGATGACATCCTCCAAACAGGCCTAAAAATGACAAAAGACTGATGCCAAAACCATGGTCTGAGACTATAAGCTAATCATACCCTTTGGTAAATCAGATATCCCTGCAAATTATAACATTGATAGCCCACTCCTAAAAATAGATCCAGTGGAGAAGGACCTAGGAACACAGATAGATAGTAACCTAAACTTTGACCACCAGCTAGCCACGTTAGTGAGGAAATCCTTTTGTGTGACTCAACTTATAAGTAAAGGCATGGCATCAAGATCAAAGGAAATCATAGTGGCACTGTACTCATCTCTCATTAGGTCCATAATTGAATACACTGCTCTCTTATGCATGTACCTAGCCACACCTTCTGGAATGGCCTCAGAGGTTTCTCACTAAAAAAAATACGAAGAGTAAGATACATGTCTTATGCAGAGTGACTAAAGGCCCTAACCCTTTACTCCATCTCATATAATTTATTGAGAGGAGACTCCCTAACCCTTTACTCCATCTCATATCATTTACTGAGAGGAGACTTATGACTAACCTGCAAGGCATTCTCTGATCCAGCCCTGATAAAAATGTTACAGATTTCCAAGAAAACCTATACAAGGGTTGCATGCTCCATGGACCTGAACCTTATTTGTGACTCTAACAGAACTTGCAGGAGAGACAGATGCATATCCCAAATGCTACCTCATCTATGGAATAAACTTCCCATCTTCATAAAACAAAGCTCACCCCTCACTATCTTCAAAATGAATTTGGAAAAATTGATGGGGAAGTGTAAATTCACTCCTGGGGTACTGCCCATGTCCCTTATGGACACAGGCAGTCTGCAAAATGACTCAGGGCTCCCAGCACTCAAAGACACTACCCTAATACTACCCCATACCATATCTAGGGAGTTAAGATATAATATTGTTGTATCCTGTGTTTTTTCGCTAGGATTGTAAAGGGTCTTGTGCCATTAGCCTAGTAATCACCTATGAACCTATGACATACTTCTCTGTTAAGATTTAAATATTGTCCTCTGATGTACATTGCATTACTGTAAAGGACATGTACCTGTTTCAAAGAATGGGATCCCAATGTCAATGACAATCACAGTTGTAAACTAGTATATTATCAACCTAGTATTCCTGTCACTTCATTCTGGAATGATTGTACACTTTTCTCGTCTCATGCTTGCACAATGTTCACTGGCAATACAAGCACACACTTCCAATAGGACAGTGCATTGCAGAATAATAATGATGGACTATGTGTGAATAGGTTACCCACATTGTAAAAGAGTTGCAAGTGTAGCCAACAGAGTACAGATATACATTAACACACTGACTTAACTGAGTCAACATCACTCTAAAATCTAGATAACTTGTCAAATTTCAGTACAGACGTTATGCAACCTTAAAGAATTATTTATTGTCATTTTTTTTAATCTCTGCCTGAAGTGCAGCACTAAAAAAAAAATACACTTCCAAAAGAAATAATCCACAAAAAAACACGATACTGCCCTCATGAAAGGAACCACACAAGGATTTAATAGTTGACAAAGGTTATTCTGTTCATCTGGTACCTTGGCCTTTCGTCTTCAAGGAATAATTCAACAATAAAATCACATCCTTATATACCCAAGTATAAAGAACCATTATTCAATAATTAAATGTCGTGTCTTTCGGCTTTTCCCGGTTAGGGGTCGCCACAGCGGAACTCCGGTCCGCTAATGATTGGCAGTTGATTTTTAAGTGCTGAGTTTCCAGCCCTAACGCACAACCTTCAAAGAAGGTACGCCCATTCACGCATGTCTCCATGCAGAAGACGCTCTAGCTGGGAGTCGAACTGGACAGTGTCTTACTGTGAGGCGAGAGCGCTACCGCAGCACCACCACCATGATTATTCAATAATTAAATAATTACTTAATTGAAGTCTTTAATAAATAAGTTTTGCCAATTAGACTTGTAATGAATTAAAGAAATCCCCAAAGAACAGAATGAATGCAAGGACATTTTTACATAATATATCCTAACTCTGTTGAAGGCGAAAGGTCGAGGCACCAGATGAACAGAATAAACTTTGTCAACTATTTCATTCTTGTGTGGTTCCTTTCATGAGGGCAGTATCATGTTTTTTTTTTTTTTTTTTAAGTGCAGCACTACCAAGCTCAACTGCGCTGCTGTTGTCAAAGTATTAGTGCATGCTGTTGTCAAAGTATTAGTGTATGCGTAATCATATTCAAAAGTGTTGAACTTAGCAGTATTCTGTGGTGCTCTATGCTGACTTTAGCGCAAAGTATTATTATACACATACAACCATCTGTTAATTGATGGAATACAGACCAGATGTGTGTTAAGGTCATGTTTCAGATGTCATGATTTGCACATTTGTCATGACAGTTGCAGTTAGTCAATCCTTACACATATGCTAGAGGTACATTACAAAACAAAACATAGCAAAATCAATCCTAAGGGTAGAGTGCTTCAAATAAAGCAGCAAAACCACATCTACAGAAAAACTCTCTGAGGCACACCACAACAATAATAACGGATATCATGCTGAAGAATAATGTATTTGTATATGACAGTTCATACTTCTTACAACAAAAAGGAGTTGCGATGGGCACACCCTGTGCAAACTCCTATGCCAATTTGGTGATGGTATATTGGGAGTCCACATATATTATACATAGCATCTATCATGATAATATTTCCCTATATAAACGTTTTGTTGATGATATTTTTTTGTTATGGAATGGTGAAGAATCCACACTTAAAGAGTTCATTGAATACATTAATACCACAACTAGTTTCCTAACATTTGAAGGTAAATGGTCAAACAATGAGATAGAGTTTCTAGATGTTCTGGTAATAAAAGAAGAGAACAGTCTACACACCCAGCTTTTTAGAAAAGAATGTAGGAGGAATTCTATATTGCACCGAACAAGTATGCACCCTACATATGTATACAAAAACATAGTTAAAGGCCAGGTGCTAAGGGCTTCTAGACTTACTAGTCAAGATACCAAGTTTTTAGAAACAGCTGAGACTCTACATAATGAGTTCCAAGAGAGAGGCTACAAATCTAATGAGATGGCACGTACCTTTCAAGAAAGTGTAGGAGAGAGGAATTCAAAAGGGAAGCCCTACCTATATAGGAATAGCCATCCGGATACTGCAAGAATGGAGAATACAACTGTATTGAATAGTCCAGCAGTGTCTTTTACCAACAACAACAGGAAAAACAGAGAGATCTACACAAAAAATTGGAATATTTTGACTGTAGATGATAAAGTACATCAATTAGTAGGAGATACCCCAAGATTAATTTACAAGAACACGAAGTCTTTGAAACGCCTGTTATGCTATGAGAGGAAAGAGGAACAACATATAGTATCAGACAGGAAAGGGACTTATGCATGTAGGAACTGCAATCAATGCAGTTATATGTTGAATGGTAATGTTTTTATATACCCAGATACAGGACAACACTACGAATTTGGGATATATACTGACTGTAAAACATGTTATTTGGTTTATCTGGCAGTATGCATGACATGCACATCCTTCTATGTTGGCATAACTAATAGGACTCTTAGAGAACGTGTAAGAGAACACGTATATGCCATTAATAGAGAAGATGATAACAATGCTTTGGCCAAACATGTGATGATGAAAGGCATGGCACATAAATTGAAGTTTATAGTCATAAAACTGATATATAGAGATGTCAGGTTGGGTGACTATAAAAATTACAATGAACAAAGAAAAGCAAGGTGGATTATGAGGCTACGAGCTGATAGAACCTCTGGTTTAAATTAAAGAGCATCTTTGAAACCCTTCCTTAGTGCAAGGGGTTATAAACATTCATTTCTATTTTTATATATATCAAGTGGTACTTGACACTTCATTGTTACACCTAGCCTGTATGAGATATTACCTCCTGGTATTGTTTTATTTTATTCCAAAAGCGCTCCAATACACAAACCACTTTATTAAATAAAAGTCTTGAAGAGAGAAACATAAACATACACTTTTCGTTGCAGGCGTAAAGCTAACTTCTTCAGAAGACAGATAAGCATAGTACATAAGCATAGTACATAAAGGTACTTAAATAGTAACCTTACATCTAATTAATCAATCAATCAGTCCAAAATAAATTAGGTTGATTAAAAATGAATTAATTAGTTGACAAACACAAGGAAAAATCAAGCTCTCTTTAAAAATATATATACATATAATAATCACTGTAATAAAACTTGTTTTAAAAGGTATGTAAAAATATATATGAGATTAAATGCAAAACACAGAATGAAATTGAAACATGAGTTAGAAGCACGTAAGCTCAGTCATAAATTATTACAGTCATAAATTATTACAGTCATCTGTTCATAACCACAATAGCACAAAACGGAACTAGGATTAAGATAAAAAGAGTATGTTCTATCACTGGATAAAGGAACCTCGAATATAATAATACTATATAATAAAATACTAATTTTAAAAAAATATATAATTATTAATTTAATGTACACTAACATATAAATATGTAAAAAATATCTAAAAAATGTTGAAATTGTTGAAAATATCAAGAATGTCATACAAGCATATAAATTAAGTCAACATATGCTAATGGCTATCTAACTTTATCCTATCTAAATAATTAAATATAATATTAAAAATATTTAAGATAATTAACATATTTAAAGTTAAAACTATTCATAAATTATCTTTCCAAATTCTTAAGTCTTAAGATACATTTAATGGAAGACATTCCGTTAATGCCAGGAAACTGGTTGGCATTTGTTGCCAATTGCCATATGAGTTCTTTCCTTTCAAGTTTTAAAGGTTCATAAACGCCTCTAGGATCTTCAGAAACCTGGTCAATAATTTTTAATTTGAAGGAATGATTATCATTCTTATGACAATGTCTAGCAAGGGCATTTTCCAACTTCTCCCTATTAATGCTATAGATATGTTCGTAAATCCTTTCGTGTAACTTTCTATCGGTTTTACCGATGTAGAAGGCTGCACACTTTACACATTTAGCCATATAAACTACCTGGCGGCTACCACAATTAAACTTGTTTTTTACTTGTTTTTTATTTTGTAAGTGTGGTTCCTTATTGTAAAGGTGGAGCCTTCTTCAATAAACTTACAATAGTTACACATATTACATTTGAACATTCCTGCATTTATTGGGGTATTAATGTCTTTAATTTGTAAAATCTCTTTAAAATTCAGCCCTCTTTTGTAGACTATCCTTGGTTTTTCTGGTAGTAAGCCTCTCCAATTACTATCCGACGTTAATAGATGCCAATTTTTACTCAAGATGTTCTTAATATCAAATGCATCCAAATTAAAACAAGTAATGAAACTACAGAAGAATGGTACCTTTACTTCATTAACTATTACCTGTACTGGTTGGTCATTATCTAATGGAAGTGCCCCCAGTATTGGGATATATATTCCTTCCCATCTCTTATTCTTAACTTCAGTGGCTATTTTACAAATAAATTCACTGGGGTAGCCCCTCTGGAGAAAAAACTTTTCGAGTAATTTACATTCTTCAATAAAATCAGTGTCTCTTGTTACCATCCTTGCCGCCCTAACTAGTTGGCCTTTAATGACCACTTTTTTCTGATAAGTTGGGTGGCTACTTGAAAAATGAAGGAGCGTGTTCAAATATGTCTCCTTCCTATAAATAGTAGACAAGAATCTTTCATTAACGTAGTCCTTTTTCAAGTCGACGTCTAAATAATTAATAGAATCTTTACTGTATTTGAATGTAAACTCTAAAAAGTCAGTACTATTATTAAAGAATGCCATAACTTGGTCTATCCCATCTGGTGAACCTTCATAAAACATAAAAATATCGTCGAGGAATCGAGTGTAAAACACTAAGTTGTCTTTAATACTCTCGTTCTCCAATACAGTGTTCCTCTCCCAATGTGCCATTACTAAATTTGCAATACTGGCACCACATGGGGACCCCATAGCGACCCCGATCTTCTGATGGAAAATTTCTTTATTAAACAATATGAAGTTGTAGGAGAGAACTGTATCTATTAGTTCACTAACAAGTTGGATTTCACTAATGGGTGCCCCTAATAACCTCAACATGTCGCTAACCCATTCTATTGCCTTACTATGTGGTATACACGAGTAAAGGTCTTTGACATCAACTGTGACAAAATATCCCGTCCTTGAAAACTGTAGGCCATTGATAGATTTAAGAAAAGACCATGAATCTTTCGAAATCTGCTTTTCTAACTTAATATATTTTTGTAAAATTTTATCTATTACTTTTGCGCAGGTATAGGTCATACTATTCCTACCATCGACCAATGGTCTCATAGGCGGGTCGTCCAGATTTTTATGGACCTTGGGGATCCCGAATAGTACTGGTGTTTTAACACGTGGTTGTTGTAGAAAATTATACATATCATTGTCAATCCTTCTTTCAATATACAATTCCTCGTATAGGGATCTGATTCTACTATGTGCTAAATTCATTTCATTCAAAGATGATTTAGAGTAAGTGGTACTCCCCAAAATTGTTGTCATTCTGTTTACGTAGTCACTATTAAACATTATAGCCAACCCTCCACCTTTATCAGGCTTCATTACACGGATAGGCGCTTGCTTTAATAAATTAATTAACTCTCTTTCTTCCCTTGTCATATTATAACTATACCTATTTTTAACTTCCTTCAAGTTCCACAGATCCATTTCCATAATTTTTTCAAATAATATTAATGAAGGGTGGAGAGGAGGGTTATAGACACTGGACACAAATAAATCAGATCATTCACTGAAGTCTCCCCCCATCAAAAATAATAAATTCAACTTCCTAATAAATAATTTCAACTCTATTAGGGTGTGAGCTATATTGAAGGTAGTAGTTGGCACAAAGGTATAACCCCTACTCAATAAGTCCACCATTTCATTACAAATGGAAAGACTAGTATAGTTAAAAATCTTAAAGTCAGCTTTTGAATTTGTAACAACAGTACATTTTGGGTAATCCATTAAGGGTGCCATAGAAATCACGACACCTGCTACCACTTCCTCCTCCTGTTCCCCGTATTCCTCTTGTTCTGGAAGGTCGAACTCGAGGCTTGACCACGAAAATTTTGGTTTCCGACTCTTTTCGAATTATTACTTAGTTCCTTGTTCCTATCTAAGTTATCAGAATCTCTCAAATTGGATCCATCTTTATAGTTTCCTTGCTGGGCCAATCTCTCACTTCTTCTAACACTATTATCAGTGTTAGGTGTCGACTCATGCTGGGGTGCTATGCCAGTGTGGGGTTGCTGCATATTAGAACTCCCTTCTTGGCAAAAATGGGCCTCGATGTTCTGCAAAATATCATGCTGGTTAGAGACTGTATTTGAGGGGGGTGGGGGTAAGCTTTACCCTCACCATAGTCCTTCAAGTCTCTGTTAATTTTCTTAGTCTTGGTACCATTCATTTTCGACAGGTGATCGTCTATGCTTAAAAAGCATCTGTCGTATTTGAATTGGTACCTTCCAAAATTGGTATCAGCTTTAATTGATTTGTCCAGTATTTCTAACTCACCAAGTAGAGTGTCAACCATTTCTTGATAGTAGACACAAAAAACGTTTATGAACCTTTAAAACTTGAAAGGAAAGAACTCATATGGCAATTGGCAACAAATGCCAACCAGTTTCCTGGCATTAACAAAATGTCTTCCATTAAATGTATCTTAAGACTTAAGAATTTGGAAAGATAATTTATGAATAGTTTTAACTTTAAATATGTTAATTATCTTAAATATTTTTAATATTATATTTAATTATTTAGATAAAATAAAGTTAGATAGCCATTAGCATATGTTGACTTAATTTATATGCTTGTATGACATTCTTGATATTTTCAACAATTTCGACATTTTTTAGATATTTTTTACATATTTATATGTTAGTGCACATTAAATTAATAATTATATATTTTTTTAAAATTAGTATTTTATTATATAGTATTATTATATTCGAGGTTCCTTTATCCAGTGATAGAACATACTCTTTTTATCTTAATCCTAGTTCCGTTTTGTGCTATTGCGGTTATGAACAGATGACTGTAATAATTTATGACTGTAATAATTTATGACTGAGCTTACGTGCTTCTAACTCATGTTTCAATTTCATTCTGTGTTTTGCATTTAATCTCATATATATATTTTTACATACCTTTTAAAACAAGTTTTATTACAGTGATTATTATATATATATATATTTTTAAAGAGAGCTTGATTTTTCCTTGTGTTTGTCAACTAATTAATTCATTTTTAATCAACCTAATTTATTTTGGACTGATTGATTGATTAATTAGATGTAAGGTTACTATTTAAGTACCTTTATGTACTATGCTTATCTGTCTTCTGAAGAAGTTAGCTTTACGCCTGCAACAAAAAGTGTATGTTTATGTTTCGCACTTCAAGACTTTTATTTAATAAAGTGGTTTGTGTATTGGAGCGCTTTTGGAATTTTGGTTCATTCTTCGCTGGTTCGTTTCTTTTGGAGTTGTGATTTATTGTTTTATTTTATTAAATAGTAGTTTCCTCACTGTGAGAAGCATTTATATGATTTTATAGATGTTTTTTAGCATTCTGTACATATATATTTTTACTAAATGATGCAAAATGCTAGATAGTTGTTTTCCATAGTGTTCTTTATAGAGTTTTTATATTACTTATGGTCCTTCCTTATATTGTTATTTATATACATGTTTTGCATTGTTTTATGTGCATATTGTTTTATTGTTTGATGTGCACAAGGATGTTTGGAGCAGTTTTACAGATATTTATGTCAAAGTGAGTTCCATGAGTTTCTATGAGAATGTATATACATATATATATTTTTTTTTGATTTATTGCTTCACCAAAATCCGGACAACACCAAGAAAGGAGGGGGGTGTCCATATTCATAAAGGACACACACACCTCAAGGTTGGTGGCAACGCACGATGCATCGGAGACCATCCAGGTACAATTAACCATAGGCAAGACTGCTCTGCAATTTGTAGCATGTTACAGGCCACCCTCTCAAACTCAGGAACCTCACATGGCCTTCCTGAAAACACTGGAGGGGTTAAATGTATCTCCAAACACCATCATACTAGGTGACTTCAACTACCCTAATATAGACTGGGAACACTACTCAAGCCCAAACACTCTAGCCCAAAGGTTCCTGGAGTTCATAAACTCAAATGTAATGTAACAACTAGTCACCATCCCCACAAGAGGAGAAAACATACTTGATCTCATCATCACGAACATGGGATCACAATGTTCAACACCGGAAGTATACCCCTCACTGGTGAGATCAGATCATAAACTAATCTCCCTGCAGGTCCTCATCCCGCCCCCACCTGAAATAAAAAAGACCACAGTGAAAAACTTCTCAAAAGCCGACTTCACACTTCTAAAAGCTAGTGTGATCTCCTTTAAGGCCCCTGAGCCAGTGGTAAACATTACTCAAACTGCTGAATCACTTACAAATGCCTTCTACCAGCACCTACAGGACTGCATGGATCAGGCAATCCCAAACAAAACTAAGACTCTTTGTACCAAAGGCAAGCGTCCAGTCTGGTGGACCCCAGCCATAAACAAGCTCTACAACAAAAGGAGGAAGCTACTACAAGATAGAGCAAAATCCTTGAAAGGTAAGACACCTTTGATCATTATAAGTAAAAAACTAAGAGCTCTCATAAAATCATCCAAGGCAAATTTTGAGAGAAAAATCGCCAAGGACTCAAAAGACAATCATAAGGCCTTCTTTAGCTATGTTAGAAACCTAGGAGGAAACTCCCAGATATGCTCAGAATTAGTTCAAAATGATGTGCACACATTGCCAACATACTGGCTGACAGGTTCAGTGCAAACTTCTCCCCCCCAAAAGGAGAGATATCTATACCAGTGGATTGTAGCCCCCCAAACATCTCCAACGCCCAGGTGAGAACTGCTCTCTCCAAGGCAAAAAACACAGCATCCATGGGACCAGATGGTGTCCCCGGCTGTGTGCTCCACGAACTCAATGAGGAATTAAACCTGCAGTTAGGACAGCTGTTTAATCTTAGCCTCACCTCAGGATACACCCAAGGAGTGGCGACGCACTGTGGTCCCACTTCACAAGGGCGGTGCCTCCACCGACCCTGGGAATTACCATCCCATTAGCTTGAGAAGCCTTATCTGCAAAGCCATGGAGAGGATCATAATGGAACTCATAAATAAAGACATAGGGAACTTGCAGACTTTGGATCCAACCCAGTTTGGCTTTGTCAAAGGCAGATCATGCCTTTTAAACTTGGTTGACTTTTTCGAAACAGTCACCAAGGCCATTGATGAGGGTAAGGCGGTTCATACAGCCTACCTCGACCTGGCAAAGGCCTTCGACACAATACCCCACTCAGGTATCATCGAAAAACTCATCAGCTTGAATGTAAACCCATACATCACAAGATGGGTTGCAAACTGGCTAAGTGACAGAACCCACAGGGTCAGAGTTGCTGGCGCCATGTCAGACTCAAAGCCTGTCACAAGTGGTGTCCCACAGGGCTCAGTCCTGGGACCACTCTTGTTTGGCATCTACTTTTCTGAAGTACAAGCAAACACAGGAGGGTTATGGCTGACAAAGTTTGCAGATGACTGCAAACTGGGCCATAGTCGAAAACACATCTGACACAGATATACTTCAGAAGGGACTCACAGAAGCGGATAACTGGTGCCAGAGCCATGGCCTAAAGTTAAACGCCAAGAAATGCATAGTCATACCCTTCGGGAAAAACAAGGTTACCCCTAGCTACCATATAGGTGGCAATCCACTGAGCACAGAAGAAGTCATCAGGGATCTGGGGACCCAGGTTGACAGTAACCTTTCGTTTGACACTCATGTTGCCAAAGTAGTTAGGAAAACCTTCTACATTGCCCACCTGATCATGAAGGGATTCACATCTAGATCTAGGGAGGTCATCGTCCCCTGTACTCATCACTCATTAGACCTATGATTGAGTACAATGCCCCATTCGGAATGTATCTGACCCGACACCTGCAGCAGCTGGAAAGGCCCCAAAAGTTCCTCACCAAAAGGATAAAGGGTCTCAAAAATATGTCTTATGCTGCCCGACTGAAAGAACTCCAGCTCTATTCAGTCGCATACCGCTTGCTCAGAGGTGACCTGTGCCTGACATATAAGGCCATGTCAAACCCAGATTTGATGAATATGCTTCACCTCAAAAAATCTAGATCCCTCAGAACCACAAGGTTAATAGAATGTGCTGGAGGGACAGATTCATCACCCAGAGACTCCCTATGCTGTGGAACAAAATCCCGGTACATGTGAGGCAGAGCACCTCGCTGGCCTTGTTCAAGAGGAATCTTGACCAATGGATGGGAGATCGCAGATATACCCCAGGGATTACTTCAGTGTCACTGCTTGACAGAGGCACAGCAAAATAATAGGCATAGTTTTCTTCAAACTAAAGGGGTGGCGAAAGCCACATAACTATGGGCTAGGCTTATAAATGCCCTTGGGCAGATAGCCTAGTATGAACCTATGAACCTATGAACCATTTAACGTGATTTTACTAAAACATGTAAATAACATATATATGAAATAGTTTGTTTTAACTGTTGATTTCACTTAGTAATTAAGGTCAGAAATTTTTTTTTAAGATAGTGATTCTATTTGTTTTTAAATAAATGAGCCTATAGATGGATTGGTGCATTGTTGACTAAAGGTGCCATTTAAATGTAAGAATCAGTTGGTGCACTAACAGTCTGATGAAGCATTCTATTGGAATGTGAAAACGCTTACTGAGCACTAGGAACATTCTGTTACTTATATGCTTAAGTTTTTTTCTACAATAAACAGTCAAATGAATGACGGTCAGCTTCTTATTGTCGTGGTGTGCCTCAGAGAGTTTTTCTGTAGATACATTATAAAACACATGACGGAATGAGCATGTTATTGGTGCTGAAAACATGGCTTATGGAAACAGTTGTAAATCAAAGACTTTTACGGATTTACTGCATGAGTAAAGTGATGGGAAGAGGTGAAGAATTGGTGACAGGAATACACAGCATACGACATACTAACACATTAGTCCATGTTTCTTTTTTGCACACATTTCTGCTGTGTTACTGTTTTCTTTATCAGCATAATTATTCATGCAAGATCTGTACAACACAGGCTTCACAAAAAGGAACAAGCATATTAGTATAGCAGTAGGACCTTCTTCTTTCGGCTGCTCCTGTCAGGGGTCGCCACAGCAGATCAACTGTTTCCATTTCTTCCTGTCCTCAGCATCTTGCTCTGTCACATCAACCACCTGCATGTCCTCTCTCACTACATCCATAAACCTTGTCTTAGGCCTTCCTCTTTTCCTGTTACCTGGCAGCTTCATCCTTAGCATCTTTTTCCCAATATACTCTGCATCCCTCCTCAGCACATTTCCTAACCAATGTAATCTTGCCTCTCTGGCTTTGTCTCCAAACCTTCCAACCTGGGCTGACCCTCTAATATACTTATTCCTAATCCTATCCACCCTCGTCACACCCAGTGCAAATCTTAACATCTTCAACTCTGCCATGTCAATCTCTGACTCCTGCCTTTTTTTGTCAATGCCACTGTCTCCAACCCATATAACATAGCTGGTCTCACTACCCTCTTGTAGACCTTTCCTTTCACTCTTACTGGTACTCGTCTGTCACCAATCACTCCTGACACTCTTCTCCACCCACTCCATCCTGCCTGCACTCTCTTCTTCACCTCTCTTCCACACTCACCATTACTCTGAACTGTTGATCCCAAGTATTTAAACTCATCCACCTTCGCCACCTCTACTCCCTGCATCCTCACCATTCCTCTATCCTCCCTCTCATTCACACACATATATTCTGTCTTATTCCTGCTGACCTTCATTCCTCTTGTCTCTAGGGCATATCTCCACCTCTCCAGGGTCTCCACCACCTGTTCCCTACTCTCACTACAAATCACAATGTCATCTGCAAACATCATAGTCCACGGGGACTCCTGTCTGATCTTGTCTGTCAACCTGTCCATCACCATTACAAATAAGAAAGGGCTCAGAGCTGAACCTTGATGTAATCCCACCTCCACCTTAAACGCATCCGTCACTTCCACCACAGGCCTCACCGCTGTCACACTATCCTCGTACATATCCTGTACCACTCTTACATACTTTTCTGACACTACAGACTTCCTCATACAATACCACAACTCCTCTCTAGGCACCCTGTCATATGCTTTCTCTAAATCCACAAAGACACAATGCAACTCCTTCGGACATTCTCTGTACTTCTCCATCAACACTCTCAAAGCAAACATCGCATCTGTAGTGCTCTTTCCTGGCATGAAACCATACTGCTGATCACTAATCATCACCTCCCTTCTTAACATAGCTTCCACTACTCTTTCCCATAACTTCATGCTATGACTCATCAATTTAATCCCTCTGTAGTTACTACAGCTCTGCACATCACCCTTATTCTTAAAAATCGGTACCAAAACCCTTTTTCTCCATTCCTCAGGCATCCTCTCACTTTCCATGATTTCATTAAACAATCTAGTTAAAAACTCCACTGCCATTTCACCTAAACACCTCCATGCTTCCACAGGTATGTCAACTGGACCAACAGTCTTTCTGTTCTTCATCCTCTTCATAGCTATCCTTACTTCCTCCTTGCTAATCCACTGCACTTCATGATTCACTACTCGCACATCATCCAACCTTCTCACCCTCTCATTCTCTTCATTCATCAGCCCCTCAAAGTACTCTTTCCATCTGCTCAATGCACTCTCCTCGCTTGTGAGTACATTTCCCTCATTATCCTTTATCACCCTTACCTGCTGCACATCTTTACTAGCTCGATCCCTCTGTCTAGCCAATCGGTACAGGTCCATTCCTCCCTCCTTAGTGTCCAACCTTTTATACAACTCCTCATACGCCTTATCCTTAGCCTTCGCCACCTCTCGCTTTGCCATGCACCTCATCTCCTTATACTCGTCTACTTTCTTCATCTCTCTGACAATCCCACTTCTTCTTCTTCGCCAACTTCTTTCTCTGTATACTCTCCTGTACTTCTCCATTCCACCACCAGGTCTCCTTGTCCTCCTTCCTCTTTCCAGATGTCACACCAAGCACCTTTCTAGCCATCTCTCTTACTAGCTCTGCTGTAGTTACCCAGCTATTCGGTAACTTTTCACTGCCACCCAGTGCCTGTCCTAACTCTTCCCTGAACATCACCTCACAATTACCATTTTTCAATTTCCACCATTTGATCCTTGGTGCTACCCTCACACTCATCCTCCTCTTCTTGATCACCAATGTCATCCTACAAACCACCATCCTATGCTGCCTAACTACACTTTCCCCTGCCACCACTTTACAGTCCCCAATCACTTTCAGACTGGCCCTTCTACATAAGATATAATCCACCTGTGTGCATCTTCCTCCATTCTTGTATGTCATCCTATGCTCCCCCTCTTGTTAAAATATGTATTCAACACAATCATGTCCATCCTTTTTGCAAAATCCACTACCATCTGACCTTCTGCATTCCTTTGCTTAACACCATACCTACCCATCATGTCCTCCTTCCCTCTGTTCCCTTCACCAACATGCCCATTGAAATCTGCTCCAATCACCAGTCTCTCACCCTTGGGTACACAGTCATCACCCCTTCATCCAACTCACTCCAAAATTTTTCTTTCTCATCCATCACACACCCAACTTGTGGAGCATATGCACTAACAACATTCATCATTATACCATCAATTTCCAGCTTCATAAACATCACTCTATCCAACACTCTTTTCACCTCCAAAACCCTCTTAGCATACTGTTCCTTCAGGATAATGCCTACGCCATATCTCCTCCCATCCACACCATGATAGAACAATTTGAACCCACCTCCGATATTTGATATATCTTGATTTAGTTGAACAGAAGAACCAGGCAGGGGTATCCTCTTTCCCCTTTGTTATTTGCATTATATTTAGAGCAACTAGCAAAGAAAATAATGGACACAGAAACTGAAGGATGTAATTGGTATGGTAGCCAAGAAATGTTGGCTTTATTTGCAGATGATATTACTTTATACCTGATAAAACCAAAAAAAAGGCTATTTCAGTGTTGTGGAACATTCTGAGACTGTTTCAAGTCTTTTCAGGATACAAAATTAATGAAGATAAAACAAGCAACAGCTATAAACTACGTACCTACACACAAATTGGTTCAGCAATACCAACATTTATGGGGACATGATAAAATGAAGTACTTCGGAGTATGAATTAAAAAAGGATTCTGTTATGGCAGCTAAAGACATGTGAGAAGAGACTAAACAAAAGATGATACAAAAACTGAGAAATTGGAAGCTCTGTTTTATGGATTTGGATAAACAAGATGCAAATGAAAATGTTTTTGACTCTCTTTTGTTTTATACACAGTTCATGCATATTTTTATCAACAAAAGGAGAAGTTGCGGATAGCAATTAATAACGAGTTGAAGGATTTTACCTGGGGTGGAGAAGAGGGCAAGAGTCAAGTGGGATAAGTTGATTCTTCCAACAGAACAAGGTAGTTTGGAATTACCTGATTTGAAGGGGTATTTCAGAGCTACACAGTTAAGGTTCCTATATATATATATATATATATATATATATATATATATATATATATTTAGTACAAACAGAAAGCTATAATTTAAAGTGGAAAGTGATGACGATGAAATGGGAGAAGTTCAAGGAACAATGACAGACTGGGATTTTGGATGCAAATCCTTAAGGAAAATAACAATAACTATACAGAATATTATATTCATAAAGGAATCAATCACAGGAGGTTAGAAAGGATTGGAAAGTGAAACTGGATAAACAATTCACAGATAAACAATGGGGGACAAATGCATGGCTCCCAAATATGCAACACAGTCTAGAGGATTTAGGATCTTTGCTTGGAAGTATTTGCATAGATATTTTTTTAGCCCAAGCAGATCCAAAGAAGTTTTCCTCAGGCAGTTTGCAAATGTTGGAGGTGTGATAGGGAAACAAGAGGTAATTGGGAAAATATTTTTGGGAGTATAATGAGATGGCAGACTTTAAAGATTCCCTGCAAACCATTCTAGTAGAAATACTGTGTGAGCAAATTGGTGAAACTCAGGAAATAATTTCCTGAGCTGTGATACAGAATTGGAATTGGCTAGACATACTAAGGCTATGTTGAGTTTAATTCTGGTGGCTGCCAAAAAACAATTACTAAAATATTGAAATTAAAGTCTAAAAGTACTGTTTTGTACCTACCATAAATGTAGATGTTCGAGTGCTAATACAGCTGCAGTCATAACAGATGGGTTCTCCTGCCGTCAGGCGGGTCCTCGGTCGGCCGAATTCCAAAGTCTAGGTCCGGCGTCGGTTGTCGTCGCTTCTTCCCTGACGTCAGTGCAACAGGGATATAAAAGAACCAGCCGACGCCATTTTCTTCAGTTTTTCTTGCCCCAGATGTCAGGTGCCCCCAGAAGGAAGGCAATACATAAAATTATGTAATAATGCAATGCAATATAATAAAAAAACAGTAGTTGCAAGCAAATACACCATAAAAGAATACCCCTAGAGGGGAAGGAGGGAGGGAAACCTGGACTGCAGCTGTATTAGCACTCGAACATCTTCATTTATGGTAGGTACAAAACTGTACTATGTTCATCGTGCATACTGCTGCAGTCATAACAGATGGGTAGAATCCCAAAGCTAAGAAAGGGGTGGTAGGCACTAGGTGGAACTAGGAGGAGCCAAAATGCCCTGCAAGACTGCAGTGGCAAAGCCTGCTCTAGATTTGGAGTATAATGGTAGGTTGTAGTGCTTGGAGAAGGTATGCACAGAACTCCAAGTGGCTGCTTCCAAAATATCCTTGGTAGGCACTCCTCTGAGGAAGGCTGCAGAGGTGGCTGTGGCCCTGGTGGAATGGGTTCTAATGCCTGTAGGTACAGTTTTGCCATGAAAAGAATAGCAAAAGCGTATGCAGTGGGCTATCCATTTTGAGATTGTCTGTTTGGAAATTGGCTTTCCTAGAACTCCTACCGCATAGGCCACAAAGAGCTGTTCTGATTTTCTGAAAGGCTTTGTTCTGTCCAAATAATAACTCAGTTGTCTGTGGATGTCCAAGGAATGTAGTAATCTCTCCCCTTTGTTTTGAGGATTAGGATAAAAAGTAGGCAAATGTATGGCCTGATTTAAAGCTACCCTGGATACCACTTTAGGCATAAAGGACGGATTGTTTCGTAAGGAAACTCTGTCCTGATGGAAGATGATAAAAGGCTGGACAGCCATGAGAGCCTGTAGTTCTGAAACTCTACGAGCTGAAGTGATGGCCAGAAGGAAAGCTGTTTTCCAGGACAAATATTGCAAATCTGATGAGGCAGCTGGCTCAAAAGGAGGCAAGGTCAGTTTTTCCAGAATGAAATTAAGATCCCAAGCAGGTATTGGTTGTTTCCTTGGAGGTATTAAATTCTTATCCCCTCTGAGGAACTGTCTTAAGAGAGGGTGAGAGAATAAAGGTGGATCAGTGCTGTATTCTGCAGAAATGGCTGAGGCATGGATTTTGATGGAGGAGAACGAAAGTCCACTGCTTAGCAGTTCAGCCAAATATTGTAGCATTTGAGGTAAATTCAGTTTTCCAGGGTTCTGACCCTTTTTCTCATTCCAGACACAAAAACGTTTCCATTTTGTGGAGTAAGCTTTTCTAGTTGATGGCCTTCTGGCCTCCAAAATGACATCCTGCACCTCCTTGGAGAGTAAAGCCTGCTGTGATGCTAAGGAATCTTCCATGCGGCTAGATTGAGCGTTTTTAGCTGACTGTGAAGAGTTTTGAAGCTGTGCTGAGTCAGAAGAAGAGGCATTAGAGGCAGGGTCCATGGTGGGGAATGCATCAGGCTCCTCAGGAGTGAGTACCAGTGTTGCCTTGGCCAGTCCGGAGCAATGAGGATCATCTTTGGTCTGTCTGCTCTGGTCTCCAATAGGACTTTGGGCAGCAGAGGAAGAGGCGGGAAGGCATAAACTGTCATTGATGTCCAACTGAAAGAGAGAGCGTCCACTCTCCAAGCCTTTGGATGGAAGATCCTTGAGCAGAATTTTGTCAATTGATGATTTTTGTGGGAGGCAAAGAGATCTATGTCTGGCCTTCCCCATTCTTGGATTATTTCTGTAAAAACTTTTGGATGCAACTTCCATTCGTGTGGATCTGTCATATTCCTGCTTAAGTTGTCTGCCAGCATGTTTTCCTTGCCTGGCAAGTACTGTGCTTGTAGTTCCATTTGTAAGTCCATGGCCATGTTCCAAAGTGACATGGCCAGTCTGCATAGGGGTAAGAATGTGTTCCTCCCTGCTTGTTTATGTACCACATAACTGTGGTGTTGTCCGTTCTTATCAATAGTTGACCTGGTTCTAGAAGGTCCTTGAAAGCTATAATAGCATTTATTACTGCTAGCATTTCTTTTTGATTGATGTGAAGGTGCTTTTCTTTTTGGGACCATTTGCCCTGAATGCACCGGTCTGTCATGTGCGCCCCCCAGGCGTAGTCCAAGGCGTCTGTTGTGATGACTTGATTTGCTTGAGGCTTGCTGAATGGAAGACCTGTGTTTGTTTGACATGCTTGAGCCCACCACATAAATTCCTTTTGCAGACATGGAATTAGTGGTATTATTGTTTCCAAACTGTGGCTGTGTTGAGACCATATGTTTTTTAGGTACCATTGTAGTTTTCTCATATGCAGCTTTGCACATGGGATTAGTAAGATGCAAGATGCCATGAATCCCAGAGCCTGCAGGATTTTCCTTGCAGTCAGCCTGGTGCAATTTGCCAGTGTTCTGAAGTATTGAATTAGTTGTGCCTGCTTCTCTGGCGTGAGGTAGGCCATCTGGGTGTTTGTGTCCAAATTGGCACCCAGGAAAATTATCTTCCGAGAGGGTATCAGCCTTGATTTCTCTTTGTTGACTGTGTATCCCAGAGAGTTTAATAACATTATTACATAAGCCAGATGTTTCAGAAGAATGTGCTTGCTGTCCGCTTGGATCAGGCAGTCGTCCAAATAAGGGTATATTTGTATCCCTTGAAGTCTGCAGTAGGCAATTACTGATGCCAGGCATTTCGTGAATACTCTGGGCGCAGTAGATAAGCCAAAGGGCAATGCAGAGAATTGATAATGGGTTGAACCTGCAAGAAATCTGAGGTATCTTCTGCAATTTTGTCTGATTGGGACATGCAGGTATGCCTCCTTGAGGTCCAATGTTACCGGCCAAGACTCTTTGCCCAGCATGGGAAGAAGTTGCTGTAGAGCATCTTGAATTTTGGTATGAGTAGGAATGTGTTTAGGATGGAAAGATCCAAAATAGGTCTCCAATCTTTTCCCTTCCTTGGCACCAGAAATAGCCTGGAATAAAAACCTTGACCTTGTTCGTGTGTAGGTACCTCTTGAATAGCTTTCATTTTTATGAGATCTGAAATTTGCCTTTGTGCCTCTGCCCTTTGATTGTGTGGCAGGTTTGGCATGCCTCTCATTTTTGGAAGGGTATTAAAATGGAATTTGTAGCCTCTGTTTATAATGTCCAGGATCCATTTGTCCTTTGTGACAACATGCCAATTTTTTGAAAATAGTGCCAGCTTTCCTCCTAAGGGGGCTGCCATTTGAGACCTGGTTGGCATGCAAAGGGGAAAGTCATTGGGTTTGCATTCTGAAAGATTGTGAGTTGTCCTCACCACCTCTTTGTGTAGGAGCTTGCCATTGTCTGCCTCTATACAATCCTTGTGATTGTCCTCTGCCCCTCGGGCACCTGTATCTGCCTCTTTGGGGTCTGTCTGTGGCAGGAAAGGACCAGTTTTTGGAAGGCCAATTTCTACTAAAACGTGGGGGTTGAACCTGCAGAAATTCTTTCACAGTTTGCATTGATTTAGCCTTTTCCTCCATTTTCCATAATACTTCCTCAGCATTAGCCCCAAATAGTACATCCTTTTGAAGCGGGGCGTCTAGTAATTTAGCTTTGACATGATCAGGCAAGGCTTGTTCCTTGAGCCAGGCACACCTACGTATGACTGAGCCTGTAACAGCAGCTCTACATGAGGCCTCTAGAGCATCAAAACCACATTGTAAGGTATGTTTACCCACTTGTTCTGCACTATGCATCAAATCCTGCAACTCCTTCAAGTCTGGTTGCTCAGGTTGTGACATTTTACTTTTCAATTGTGATAACAAAAACTGTTGGTATTTTAGCATATGAAACTGACAGTTTAAGGCCCTCATGGATAAGGTAGCCGAGGTATATACCTTTTTCCCCACCTTTCTAAGGATCTGGAATCTCTCTCGGAAGGCAATGGATTTTTGGCAATGGAGGCCTTAACTCCCTTGGGCCCCTGTGAGATGGTTTCTAGGTCAGCAGCATGGCTTTTGTATAGAAATTGGTGTGAGTCAGGAACCCTGTAGTACCTGTCAGGCTTAACTGGAGCTGGAGGAAGAGAATCCGGGTTAAGGCAGGCCTCCGAGTAAACATCATCTAGGATGTCCAAGACAGGAGGTATAGCCAGAGGCCTGTGCTGGGGTAACAAAAGAAATTCCCTGAGCCTTTTCTTGGAATCTGAATAATCCTGGCCTTCCCAGTGGAAGTGTTCCCTTAAGGTATGCAAAGTTTCCCCAAATGAGAAATCCTCAGGGGGGGATACAGAAGGAATAGACTCCTCTGCATCAGAGTCTTCAAAAGGGGAGTAAGACTGTTCCTGATCATCTGAGTGCTCTGAAATAATGGAGCCCTGATCAGAGGAGGGGGAATCTTCCTCCACTCTGGGCCTTTTGTCCGGAGGTGGCTGAAAACCTCTGATTAGAGTAATTAAATCCTCAGCCATTTTAAGCATCTGTTTCTTAGGCATGGGGCCTGGAGATGGGCCCTGTGTAGCTGTTCTCTTAGAGTGCATGGTTGCTTTAGACTTGGTGAAAGCCTTGATGGAGAAAGAAGAGGAAGGTCTGAAGACACCTTGAGTGGAGGTGGACCTGTCCACATTCTGTGTTTCAACGCCAAGAGTGGCTTCGGTATCTGTAGTCGGGGTGTGGGCCGAGGAGCCTGCGACCTCGGGTACAGGAGACACCGCCAAAGATGTGTCGTTGGTAATCAGGGGCTGCGTAGGCGCCTCGCTGAGAACCGGACCACATGTAGTCGGCTTTGGCGTGGTGTCAGTAGAGGCCACGGACCTTGAGTGCCGGTCCTTGTCTTTGCGTTTTTTAGACAAAACCGGAGTCGGAGTATCCGACGACATAGTATAGTTAAATGCTTTCCCAAAAAAATGCTGGGCGAACTCCGCCCGACGCTTAATAGTGCGTTTGTTGAATGTAGTGCAAAAGCGACAGACCGAGACGTCGTCGTCTGGGCCTAAGCAAGGAATACACAGGGAATGGAAATCCTTATGCGGTATTTGCTTCCCACAAGAAATACAATTATTAACTTTGTCTGACATCGGTCTGAGGCAAGAAAAGTTTCCCCAACGGGGTACTTAGCTTTTAAGAAGACTTCGGTTTCCAAATTTTCGTAATCTCAGGAGCTGGCCGATCGGCACTTGCGAACTGCTTCTGCTTTGGGCACCGTGCGGCAAGAAAGACTGAAGAAAATGGCGTCGGCTGGTTCTTTTATACCCTTGTCGCACTAACGTCAGGGAAGAAGCGACGACAACCGACACTGGACCTAGACTTTGGAATTTGGCCGACCGAGGACCCGCCTGACGGCAGGAGAACCCATCTGTTATGACTGCAGCTGTATGCACGATGAACATCCAACTGTACTAGAAGTAGTGAATATAGTAACAGACATAAAACAACTGGAAGTGGAATCTTTAGAAAAGAATACAAGCAAATTACATACAAAAAATGGGACCTGTGGTAACAATACAAGCACAATAATGTTTTTCAGAAGGAATGAAGTTTAAGGGAATGCAGAAATTGAATGAGCTGTGTAATGTTTGACTGACAATGACTGGACAGATTATAAGTAATGTGTAATGTTTACAACTGAAAATATGCCATTGTGGTTTGTTTTCATTTACAAAAATGTGTGATTGCCTATATCATAGAAAATATGCCAATATGGTTTGTTTTCATTTATAAAAATGTGTGATTGCCTATATCATAAGTGATAATTTAATAAAGATGTTTCTTGTTTAAAAAAAAATAACTCGGTGGCATCAACGATAAATATATAAAAAAAATCAACCACAAATTGCTCAAAGAAAAATGGTAAATGTTAATTCAAAGGGAAAAAGACATCACTTCTAGCAGAAGTTCCTCGTATATGAAATTTCTTAAGAACTATGGTTTCATTATGGCTGCCACTCCCTCTTTCCTCCCTCAGATAGCACTATAGTAAGCAATGCAGCCTTAGACTCCTGCACCCCCCCCCTCAACTAGTGCTTGGCAATGAAAAAGTAGAAGATAAATGGAAAGAACACCCAAATGAATGAATAACCCAGAAAACAGAAAGGAAAGAAATGTTACTGATTATTTCCTCCATGAAAACCATTAGTACTCAAACGTCAGAAAAAAATGTTTTTTTCTTAAAAGGTGTGATGACCCACCACTGGACCAGTAATCAAGGAGCTTCAATCCTCACCAGTGGCACCAATGGGGGATGTACGCTGGAGGACAACAGCTACACACACAGGATTTCCAGATGCAGCTCCCTGCATCAAGTGCAATTTCCCTTAAGAGCACACACAGACCACAGTCAGTCTGGGGCTGGTTCCTCCAGATCCCCAACAAGACTCCCCACTGGCACAGCTATAGAGTTGAGATCTCAACTGAGTGGCCAAGCCAAGACTTCCAGTACTCTCTCTGTCCAACCAGTGCTTTTTGTCCCTACCCAAGTAGCTTACATATACACTCTTTGAGGTTTGATGTACACACACACACACATACCTGGGAAAGTCTGGCACAGGTTTACTAGCTATGCCCCCTTTGGCCCAGACTATAACGTAGTTATCACTGCCACCAGCAAAATCCTTATCAGCTACTTAAGGCCCTTAACAAAGGGTGTCCAATCTTACTGTGTAACATTAATATTAATACAAATGGCAGTTTGACCAAGAGCAAGGCTATTAGGAGTGGCCCACACAGTGTCACCAAATAAATATGCGAGTACTCTCAAAACTTAAAAATCTCTACACAGATCAGACACAATCTTCTTCTTCTTTCAGCTGCTCCTGTTAGAAAGCCACAGCAGATCAACTGTTTCCATTTCTTCCTGTCCTCTGCATCTTGCTCTGTCACACCAACCGCCTGCATGTCCTCTCTCACCACATCCATAAACCTTCTCTTAGGCCTTCCTCTTTTCCTGTTACCTGGCAGCTTCATCCTTAGCATCTTTTTCCCAATATACTCTGCATCCCTCCTCAGCACATGTCCAAACCAACGTAATCTTGCCTCTCTGGCTTTGTCTCCAAACCTTCCAACCTGGGCTGATCCTCTAATATACTTATTCCTAATCCTGTCCATCCTCGTCACACCCAGTGCAAATCTTAACATCTTCAACTCTGCCACGTCAAGCTCTGACTCCTGCCTTTTTGTCAATGCCACTGTCTCCAACCTGTATAACATAGCCGGTCTCACTACCCTCTTGTAGACCTTCCCTTTCACTCTTACTGATACTCGTCTGTCACAAATCACTCCTGACACTCTTCTCCACCCACTCCATCCTGCCTGTACTCTCTTTTTCACCTCTCTTCCACACTCACCATTACTCTGAACTGTTGATCCCAAGTACTTAAACTCATTCACCTTCTCCCTGCATCCTCACCATTCCTCTGTCCTCCCTCTCATTCACACACATATATTTTGTCTTAGTCCTGCTGACCTTCATTCCTCTTCTCTCTAGAGCATATCTCCACCTCTCAGACACAATGAAAGATTTTAAATATATTTAATAATAAATAATAAAAGAGCATGACAATACTGAGTATATATTCATAGTGACATCAGAGTTCAAAATCAAAGGAAATATTTAAAACAACACTGAAGGACAGTCTCAATTAAAGAAAGAAAAATATCTAAACTAAGCTTCACTATATTCCTGATTATATCCAAGAGAATTATACTGCTCCTAGAAAAGTACAGTTTTGTACCTACCATAAATGCAGATGTTCGAGGATCTACATTGCTGCAGTCATAACCTGTGGGTAGTCCGTTGTCCTCGATCGGCCCGAATACCAAAGAGCTGGGCTGGTGTTGGTCATTGTCGCCTAGAGCTGTCGTCAGTACGTAGTAGTACTTAAGCGCATGACCGACGCCATATCCTCAGTCTTTCTTGCCCCAGATGTCAGAAGGCCTAAGAATGAAAGAAGGCCAGAGCCAAAATAGTAAACGCCCAACAACTACCAGTGTGGAAATAAAGATTATCCCAAAAAAACCCCAGCCCAAACCAAAAAAAATGGCGTGGTGTCAGTAGAGGCCACGGACCTCGAGTGTCGGTCCTTGTCTTTGCGTTTTAGATTAAAACCGAGTCGGAGTATCCGACGACATAGTATAGTTAAATGCTTTCCCAAAAAATGCTGGGCGAACTCACCACGCTTAATAGTGCGTTTGTTGAATGTAGCGCAAAAGCGACAGACCGAGACGCCGCTGCCTGGGCCTAAGCAAGGAATACAGAGGAATGGAAATCCTTATGCGGTATTTGCTTCCCACAAGAAATACAATTATTAACTTTGTCTGACATCGGTCTGAGGCAAGAAAAGTTTCAACGGGTACTTAGCTTTTAAGAAGACTTCGGTTTCCAAATTTTCGTAATCTCAGGAGCTGGCCGATCGGCACTTGCGAACTGCTTCTGCTTTGGGCACCGTAAGCGGCAAGAAAGACTGAAGAAAATGGCGCCGGCTGGTTCTTTTATACCCTTGTCGCACTAACGTCAGGAAGAAGCGGCGACAACCCGACACTGGACCTAGACTTTGGAATTTGGCCCACCGAGGACCCGCCTGACGGCAGGAGAACCCATCTGTTATGACTGCAGCTGTATGCACGATGAACATCCAACTGTACTAGAAGTAGTGAATATAGTAACAGACATAAAACAACTGGAAGTGGAATCTTTAGAAAAGAATACAAGCAAATTACATACAAAAAATGGGACCTGTGGTAACAATACAAGCACAATAATGTTTTTCAGAAGGAATGAAGTTTAAGGAATGCAGAAATTGAATGAGCTGTGTAATGTTTGACTGACAATGACTGGACAGATTATAAGTAATGTGTAATGTTTACAACTGAAAATATGCCATTGTGGTTTGTTTTCATTTACAAAAATGTGTGATTGCCTATATCATAGAAAATATGCCAATATGGTTTGTTTTCATTTATAAAAATGTGTGATTGCCTATATTATAAGTGATAATTTAATAAAGATGTTTCTTGTTTAAAAAAAAATAACTCGGTGGCATCAACGATAAATATATAAAAAAAATCAACCACAAATTGCTCAAAGAAAAATGGTAAATGTTAATTCAAAGGAAAAGACATCACTACTAGCAGACATTCCTCGCATATGAAACTTCTTTAGGACGGTTTCATTATGGCTGCCACTCCCTCTTTCCTCCCTCAGATAGCACTATAGTAAGCAATGCAGCCTTAGACTCCTGCACCCCCCCCCTCAACTAGTGCTTGGCAATGAAAAAGTAGAAGATAAATGGAAAGAACACCCAAATGAATGAATAACCCAGAAAACAGAAAGGAAAGAAATGTTACTGATTATTTCCTCCATGAAAACCATTAGTACTCAAACGTCAGAAAAAAATGTTTTTTTCTTAAAAGGTGTGATGACCCACCACTGGACCAGTAATCAAGGAGCTTCAATCCTCACCAGTGGCACCAATGGGGGATGTACGCTGGAGGACAACAGCTACACACACAGGATTTCCAGATGCAGCTCCCTGCATCAAGTGCAATTTCCCTTAAGAGCACACACAGACCACAGTCAGTCTGGGGCTGGTTCCTCCAGATCCCCAACAAGACTCCCCACTGGCACAGCTATAGAGTTGAGATCTCAACTGAGTGGCCAAGCCAAGACTTCCAGTACTCTCTCTGTCCAACCAGTGCTTTTTGTCCCTACCCAAGTAGCTTACATATACACTCTTTGAGGTTTGATGTACACACACACACACACACACACACATACCTGGGAAAGTCTGGCACAGGTTTACTAGCTATGCCCCCTTTGGCCCAGACTATAACGTAGTTATCACTGCCACCAGCAAAATCCTTATCAGCTACTTAAGGCCCTTAACAAAGGGTGTCCAATCTTACTGTGTAACATTAATATTAATACAAATGGCAGTTTGACCAAGAGCAAGGCTATTAGGAGTGGCCCACACAGTGTCACCAAATGAATATGCGAGTACTCTCAAAACTTAAAAATCTCTACACAGATCAGACACAATCTTCTTCTTCTTTCAGCTGCTCCTGTTAGGGGTCGCCACAGCAGATCAACTGTTTCCATTTCTTCCTGTCCTCTGCATCTTGCTCTGTCACACCAACCGCCTGCATGTCCTCTCTCACCACATCCATAAACCTTCTCTTAGGCCTTCCTCTTTTCCTGTTACCTGGCAGCTTCATCCTTAGCATCTTTTTCCCAATATACTCTGCATCCCTCCTCAGCACATGTCCAAACCAACGTAATCTTGCCTCTCTGGCTTTGTCTCCAAACCTTCCAACCTGGGCTGATCCTCTAATATACTTATTCCTAATCCTGTCCATCCTCGTCACACCCAGTGCAAATCTTAACATCTTCAACTCTGCCACGTCAAGCTCTGACTCCTGCCTTTTTGTCAATGCCACTGTCTCCAACCTGTATAACATAGTCGGTCTCACTACCCTCTTGTAGACCTTCCCTTTCACTCTTACTGATACTCGTCTGTCACAAATCACTCCTGACACTCTTCTCCACCCACTCCATCCTGCCTGTACTCTCTTTTTCACCTCTCTTCCACACTCACCATTACTCTGAACTGTTGATCCCAAGTACTTAAACTCATTCACCTTCTCCCTGCATCCTCACCATTCCTCTGTCCTCCCTCTCATTCACACACATATATTCTGTCTTAGTCCTGCTGACCTTCATTCCTCTTCTCTCTAGAGCATATCTCCACCTCTCAGACACAATGAAAGATTTTAAATATATTTAATAATAAATAATAAAAGAGCATGACAATACTGAGTATATATTCATAGTGACATCAGAGTTCAAAATCAAAGGAAATATTTAAAACAACACTGAAGGACAGTCTCAATTAAAGAAAGAAAAATATCTAAACTAAGCTTCACTATATTCCTGATTATATCCAAGAGAATTATACTGCTCCCTAGAAAAGTACAGTTTTGTACCTACCATAAATGCAGATGTTCGAGGATCTACATTGCTGCAGTCATAACCTGTGGGTAGTCCGTTGTCCTCGATCGGCCCGAATACCAAAGAGCTGGGCTGGTGTTGGTCATTGTCGCCTAGAGCTGACGTCAGTACGTAGTAGTACTTAAGCGCATGACCGACGCCATATCCTCAGTCTTTCTTGCCCCAGATGTCAGAAGGCCTAAGAATGAAAGAAGGCCAGAGCCAAAATAGTAAACGCCCAACAACTACCAGTGTGGAAATAAAGATTATCCCAAAAACACAGCAACCACAAACTATACAGGGAAGGAGGGAGGATATTGACTGCAGCAATGTAGATCCTCGAACATCTACATTTATGTAGGTACAAAACTGTACTATGTTCTTCGTCTCACATTGCTGCAGTCATAACCTGTGGGTAGAATCCCAAAGCAAAGGAAAAGGGAGGCTGGCAAACTAAATAGCATTAGGAGCTGCTAACATGCCCTGTAAAACTGCAGTGGCAAACCCAGCCCTGGACTTGGAATAAAGAGGGAGATGGTAATGCTTAGTAAAAGTGTGTACTGAACTCCAAGTAGCTGCCTCCAAAATATCCTTAGTAGCTACCCCCCTCAAAAAAGCAGTAGATGTGGCAGTAGCCCTAGTAGAATGAGGCCTGATCCCAGCAGGAACATTTTTCCCATGATGAGAATAACAAAAAGCAATACATTGACCAATCCACTTAGAAATAGTCTGCTTTGACATAGCTTTCCCTTGTGAACCCAAAGCAAAAGAAACAAATAACTGTTGAGTCTGTCTGAACTCTTTAGTTCTGCTCAAATAATAACGTAGCTGCCTGTGGATATCCAAAGAATGCAAGACTTTTTCCCCCTTATTTTGGGGATCAGCATAAAAAGTAGGCAAATGAATAGACTGGTTCAAGGCCACATTAGAAATCACTTTAGGCATAAAAGTAGGGTTAGTTCGCAAAGAAACTCTATCCTTATGGAATATCAGAATGGGTTCAACTGCCATGAGTGCCTGCAATTCAGATACCCTCCTAGCAGAAGTAATGGCCAACAAAAAAAGCAGTCTATCAAGACAAAAACTTCAATTCAGACGTAGCTGCAGGTTCAAAAGGAGGTAAAGTAAACTTCTCCAACACAAAATTGAGATCCCAGGAAGGAGTAGGAGCTCTACGTGGGGGTCTTATATTCTTTGCCCCTCTAAGAAATTGTTTGAACAAAGGGTGAGAAAATAAAGGAGGGTCACAATCATAGTGAGCAGAAATGGCTGCAGCATGAACCTTTACAGAAGAGAATGACAAACCCTTGTCCAGTAATTCAGTAAGATACTGTAGTGCAAAACTCAAATTAGGCACTGAAACATCAAAGCCCTTTGCTGTGCTCCA
Organism: Protopterus annectens; assembly: GCF_019279795.1. Classification (NCBI taxonomy): domain Eukaryota; kingdom Metazoa; phylum Chordata; order Ceratodontiformes; family Protopteridae; genus Protopterus; species Protopterus annectens. Next base: position 595,470,245 of record NC_056727.1, on the reverse strand, counting down.
AAGAAAAAATCTCTTCCATTTATCAGCATAAACTTTTCTAGTACTAGGCTGCCTGGCTTCCAAAATGACATCTAAAACCTGTTGAGGAAGCTGAGACCCCACCGGCTCCATTACAGAATACGCCAGGCTGTTAGATGCAGGGACTGCACCCGAACATTGAGAAAATGTCTGCGAATAACTGAACCTGTAGCAGCCACCCTGGATGTAGCCTGAAGAGCATCGAAACCACACTGCAAAGAATGCTTGCCAACTTGATCTGATGCATGAACCAACTCCTGGAGCTCCTTACACTCTATACCCTCAGATAAAGCATCCACCTTAGATTTCAATTGACCCAACAAAAAGTTCTGATACTTCAGCATATGAAATTGGCAATTCAACGCCCTCATAGCTAACGTAGAGGAGGTGTACACTTTTTTCCCCCACCTATCTAAAGCTCTAGAATCTTTATCCAAAGGAACTGGATTCTTAACCACAGAAGCCCTAATACCCTTCGGACCTTGAATAATAGTTTCCGGATCAGCTCTAGGACTCTTGTACAAATACTTATGTGCTTCTGGAACTCTATAATATCTGTCTGGCTTAACAGGGGCAGGAGGCAAAGAATCAGGATTAAGGGAAGATTCAGAAAAAACATCCTGAACAACATCTAAGACAGGAGGAATAGCCAAGGGCCTATGTTGTGGCAGAAACAAAAATTCCCTAAGCCTCTTCCGAGAATCTGAAAAATCCTGACCTTCCCACTTAAAATGCACCCTCATGGAATGTAAAGTCTCAGAAAAGGAAAAATCCTCTGCAGGAGAAGCAGAAGGACAGGAATCCTCTGCATCCGAATCTGAATAAGAAGGGAATTCCTGAATTTCCTCAGCTGAGGAATCAGAGTAGTCAGAGGAATGATCCATTCCCTCTAAATCTGCCTCCACCCTAGGCCTTTTCTCTGGGGGGGGCATAGAACCCCTGATCAAAGTAATCAAGTCCTCCGCCATTTTCAACATATGTTTTTTAGGAACAGGGGCTGGAGAGCTAGAACCATGACCAGGGCCAACAAGACAAGGTTTGGCCTTAGCATGGCCTTTAGCCACTGAAGTAGAAGGCCTAATAACCTTCTGTAAAGATGGAACTACAGACACCTGAGAAGCACCTTCAGCCGGGCCTAACTCCTGAGAGGCCAACTCCTGCAAAAGTAAAGGTTCCCCCTGGGATTCAGCCGAACCCTCGGCAGGATCCACAGATTCAACCGGAGGCTCCGTAGAACCGGCGTCCGCAACGGACGACTCATCCGGTTTAGACTTCAAAGATCTATCCTTACGCTTTTTAGCGGTAGCGGGCGTCGGAGGATCCGACGGCATGTTATAGTTACACCTTTTACCAAAAACAAGCCTGGCACAGTCTAATCTCTTTTTAATGGTGCGCTTATTAAATCTAGCACAAAAGCGACATCCGACCACGTCGTGCTCAGGCCCCAAGCAAGGAATACAGAAAGAATGATAATCCCTATGAGGTATCTGTTTCCCACAAGAAATGCAATTATTAACTTTTTCTGACATCCGGAAAACTGAGGCAAGAAAAGACAAAGATTTCCCCAACGGGGTACTTAGCTCAACCTGGTCTTCGGTCTGAAACTCGATAAATGAAAATTTCAGAACGCCGAACGGCACTTGCAAACGCTGCTTCTGCTTCAGACCACGCGGCAAGAAAGACTGAGGATATGGCGTCGGTCATGCGCTTAAGTACTACTACGTACTGACGTCAGCTCTAGGCGACAATGACCGACGCCAGCCCAGCTCTTTGGTATTCGGGCCGATCGAGGACAGCGGACTACCCACAGGTTATGACTGCAGCAATGTGAGACGAAGAACATCTTGCTTTATCAGAGTAAGGCAGATGTTATGGTGAATGGCTCTTGTCAGGTCCAAGACAGAATACAGAATGTTCTGTCTCTCTTAAGAGACTTCTGAAATTAATATCTCAAATACTACTGCTGGGATAGCTTTCAGAATAGCATCATTTCTTGTCATCTGACTCTATCCCAGGTGAAAGCCCACTGCTGGAATCTGGCAGTATTTAGCATCTACCTGTGAAAATACATAGACCTCGGATCTTTAGCAGATGCTGGTAGTCATAAAAAGTACAGTTGTAAACACTTACCATAAATGTAGATGTTCGAGTGTATTCAGTGTTACAGTCATTACATTTGGGTTATCTGTCTGCAGGTAGTCCTCAGCCAGCCTGATTATCAAAGTCTTGAGTCCTGCATTGGATGCTGTCTTCTTCCATGACATCAGGTAGTCAGGGGTATAAAGCATGCAGCCGACGCCATTACATAAGTTTTTCTTGCCCCAGATGTCAGGTGCCCCCATAATGGGAAGAAATTGTATACAAGATTACACCTCCAACAAAAAGCAAATACATCAGAAAGCTTAACAGTAAACAAGAAGAAAGGTATAGCCAATAGAAGTCGGGGGCTGCAGGGAGGGTAACTAGGACTGCAACAGTGAATATACTCGAACATCTACATTTATGGTAAGTGTACACAACTGTACTATGTTCATCATGTTTCACTGTTGCAGTCATTACATTTGGGTAGATTCCCAAAGCTAAGGAAGGGAGGGGGTTAGAGAGCATTAGGGCCAGCTATTAAGCCCTGCAAGACTACAGTGGCAAAACCAGCTCTGGATTTAAAAAAAATTAGGCAAGTGGTAATGCTTGGTGAAGGTATGTACAGAGCTCCAGGTAGCAGCTTCTAGGATGTCCCTGGTTGAAACACCTCTGAGAAAGGCTGTTGAAGTAGATGCAGCCCTGGTGGAATGTGATCTTATCCCCTGTGGGGTAGGTTTTCCATGGTGCTTACAGCAGAAATGAATACAATGGCCAATCCACTTAGAAATGGTTTGCTTTGAAATGGCCTTCCCCTCTGCCCCTGCAGCAAAGGCAACTAGCAGCTGTTCAGTTTTCCTAATAGGCTTAGTCCTGTCCAAATAAAATCTAAGTTGTCTGTGCACATCCAAAGAGTGCAGTATTCATTCTCCTTTGTTCTGTGGATTAGAAAAGAAAGTTGGCAAATGAATGGACTGATTAAGGGCCACACTGGATACCACCTTGTGCATAAAGGAAGGATTGGTCCTGAGGGATACCCTGTTTGCATGGAAGATGATGAAGGGCTCCACTGCCATGAGGGCTGGTAATTCAGACACTCTTCTTGCTGAAGTGATGGCTAGAAGGAAGACGGTTTTCCAAGAAAGGAATTTCATATCTGCAGTTGCAGCTGGCTCAAAAGGAGGTAGAGTGAGCTTTTCCAATACAAAGTAAAGGTCCAAAGCTGGAGTAGGGGCTCTCCTGGGTGGTCTTCAATTTTTGGCCCCTCTAAGGAATTGCTTCAGCAGGGGGTGAGAGAAGAGGGGTGGCTCAGTATTCTAATGTGTGAAATGGCTGAGGCATGAATTTTAATAGATGAGAAGGAAAGGCCCTTATGGAGCATCTCTGTTAAGTATTGAATAATATGCAGTAAGCTGGGCACTGTTGTGCCCATCCCCTGAGTGTGGCTCCAGGAACAGTATATTTTCCATTTTTCAAGATAGGATTTTCTAGTACTAGACCACCTTGCTTCCAGAATGACATCCAACACTTGTTTACTGAGGGAGGGTATTGGAGAGCTCAGGTAATCAGCCAGGCTGCAAGGTTCTGGGTTTGAAGCTGAGGGTGCAGAATTTGGCCCTCCTGCTGGGACAGCAGGGAAGGGGTCTGAGGCAGGTGCCATGGTTCCAGCAGTGACATACTATGCAAGAGGGGGTACCAGTGTTGGTGTGGCCAGTCTGGTGCAATGAGAATTGTCCTTGGCTTGTTCTGTTTGAGCTTTACAGAACTTTCAAGAGAAGAGGCAGAGGGGGAAAGGCATAAACTGAGAGGCTTTCCCAGGTTAAGGACAGGGCATCCACTTTCCAATATTGTCTGTGGGGAATCCTTGTGCAGAATTTGTCCAATTGGTACTTCTGAGGGGAGGCAAACAGGTCTATCTCTGGGCTCCCCCATTTGTTTCTCAAAATGTTGAATATCTTTGGTTCCAGTTTCCACTTGTGTGGGTCCATGAGATTTCTGCTTAGGTCGTCGGCCAGTGAATTTAGCTTGCCTAGCAGGTATTGAGCTTGTAGGTGCACTTGGTAGCTCAAGGCTGTGGTCCCCAGAGCCATGGCTAGTCTGCAGAGAGGGTAAGAGTGCCCCACCCCCGCTTGTTTGTGTACCACATAACAGTGGTGTTGTCTGTCTTTACCAATAATTGTCCTGGAAGAATATGGTCCTTGAAGGCTGTCAGAGAATTTTGTACAGCTAACATTTCTTTTTGATTGATATGCAGGTGCATTTGACTCGGGTTCCATTTGCCCTGAATGCACTGCCCTGCCAAGTGAGCCCCCCATGCATAGTCTGATGCGTCTGTTGTTAGGGTTTGGACAGCAGGGGGTAGAGTGAATGTCAGTCCCTTGTTGTGGTAGCAGGCCTCTGCCCACCAAAGGAACTCTGTCTTTATACAAGGAATGATAGGGATCATTTCTTCCAGGTCCTGAGAATGTTGACACCACAGGCTTTTTAGATACCATTGTAGTTTCATCATATGCAGTCTTGCATATGGAATTAGTAGGATGCAAGAGGCCATGAACCCCAGTGCTTGCAATATTTTCCTTGCAGATAGCTGGGTCTTTGTGGCCAATAGTTTGAAGTAGGCTGTCAAATAAACTTGTTTCTCTGGTGTGAGGTAGGCCATCTGGGAAGTTGTCTTCAAGCTTGCTCCCAGGAATACAATTTGTTGGCAGGGTACTAGGTGAGATTTCTTTTCGTTTATGGTGTACCCCAGTGAAGTTAGCAGTTTCTTTACAAATGCCAGATGATTTAATAGTATGTCCTGGCTTTCTGCCTGAATTAGACAATCATCCAGATATGGGTATATTTGAATATTTCTTTGCCTGCAGAATGCAATGACTGGAGCTAGGCATTTTGTGAATACCCTGGATGCAGTAGATAAGCCAAAGGGCAGTGCAGAGAACTGATAGTGCATGTGGCCTGCTCTGAAGCGTAGGTATTTTCTGCAAGATTCCCTTATTGGGATGTGCAGGTAAGCTTCCTTTAAGTCCAGTGTTGCCAACCAGGCATTTTTGCCTAGCATGGGAAGCAGCTGATGAAGAGTTAGCATTTTGAATTTTGGGATTACTAAAAAAGTGTTTAGAATAGACAGGTCCAAGATAGGACGCCAGGAGTTGTCTTTTCTGGGTACCAGGAAAAGTCTTGAGTAAAAACCTCGTCCCCATTCCTCTGCTGGGACAGGTTGAATAGCCCTGGTACTTAGAAGTAAGAGAACCTGCTGTTGAGCCTCTGCCCACTGATTTGGGGGTAGGTTTGGCCAACCGTGTGGGGTTGATAAGGAGTGGAAGTGGAATCTGTATCCTTGGGAAACTATATTTAAAACCCATTTGTCTTGGGTAATGAGTTCCTAGTTTTTTGCATGCAGGGCGATTTTTCCCCCTAAGGTAGCAGACAGTTGAGCAGGGCTTGGAAGGTTTAAGGTTAAGTCATTGTGACAGTTTACCATAGGGGGGTGTCTTACTACTTCCAGCTTTGGAAGTGGAAGCCCCCACACTGTTTAGGACTGTGAGTACCTTGAGACTGTAGCCTAGGTGGTCTGCTGTTCCTGGGTTTGGACTGAGGAGGCCTGAAAGAGACAGGAAAGGACCACTTCTTAGAAGGCCAATGTCTACTAAATCTGGGAGGCTGTACTTGCAGGAAATCTTTAACAGTTTGCATAGATTTAGCTTTTTCCTCCATCTTTTTAAGTACTTCTTCTGCTTTGTTGCCAAACAGGCAGTCTTGGTTTAAGGGAGCATCCAGTAATTTAGCTTTAACATGATCTGGCAAATTTTGCTCCTTAAGACAAGCATGCCTTCTAAGAACAGACCCAGTGACAGCAGCCCTGCAAGATGCTTCTAAAGAGACAAAACCACATTGCAAAGTATGTTTACCAACTTGTTCAGCAGAATGCATTAAATCCTATAATTCTTTATTTTCAGCACAGTCAGGAATCAACATCAATTTCTGTTTAAGTAGTCCAATAATATGCTGCTGATACTTTAACATATGAAACTGGCAGTTTAATGCCCTAATGGCCAAAGTAGCAGAAGTGTATACCTTCTTACCCCATCTGTCCAGGGTCCTGGAATCTCTATCGGGGGGGGTAAGGTTTTTGGCAGTAGTAGCCTTAATGCCTTTGGGTTCCTGTGAAACGGTCTCTGGGTCCGCAGTAGGATTCTTAAAGAGGAACTTGTAAAAGTCAGGTACTCTGTCATACCTAACACAAACAATCCCACAGATGTAGACCACGATCCACACAGTAGTTTAATGCCAAAAACAGTTTATTCAGGAAAATAAACCTCCGATCAATGTAGTTGTTGAGCGCTTTCATGTATAGACATACACTTCATCAGAACAATTAAAAGAACTGCAACACCTGGAACAAATGAAATAAGCTGCTCTTCATCAGATGTGTCTTTACTCCAGTAAGCTGTACCTTCTACTGAAACTATGGCGGATGTAGTTTAGTGTAAGAATTCCCTAAGCCTCTTTTTGGAGTCAGAGTAATCCTGGCTTTCCCAGTGGAAATGCTCCCCAAGAGTGTGCAAGGTTTCACCAAAAGAAAAATCTTCTGGAGGGGAAGCAGAGGGAATGGAATCCTCTGCATCAGAATCCTCATAGGTAGATAAGGGCAAATCCTGGTAATCAGAAGAAACAGAAATTTCAGAATCCTGATCAGAAGAATCAGAAGGAAAATCAGTTCTAAGTCTCTTAGAGGGAGAAGGCTGGCTTCCGCTGATTAGAGTAATAAGGTCCTTAGCCATTCTTATCATTTGTTTTTTAGACATGTGGGCCTGACCATGCGGTTTGGACGTTGATTTTCTAGGCGTGGGTCGAGTTTTAGGCCTTGAAGAAGAAGATGGCGTTGGTTTGAAATGCAAGTCCACAGGCCTGAATACACCCTCAGAAGCCGGTGCCTGCACAGCGGCTCTGGACCCATCCAAGGTAGAGATATCCACAGGTTCCATAGTCAAAGAAGCATCTCGCAGCATACCAGACTCCAAATGGGTCTCAGTAGAGGCCTGCGAACCTGAAGTAGCGGGTATCAGGGGCTGCGAAAGTACCTCACTGAGTACCGGCGAACTGGTGACTAGCTTAACGGAAGCGTCATCAGCAGCTTTGGACCTATGTGGTCTGTCTCTCTCTTTATCTTTACGTTTTTTTCGAAATGTCGGTAGTCGGGTGGCTTACCGAAGCCATTTCTGGATAATTAAACCGAGTACCGAAATAGTTTGCTGCAAAAATGGAATGACGACAAATAGTTCAAGGATTGAATAAGGCACAAAACCAACAGCGAGGGACGTTGTGGTCTGGGCCCAGGCAGGGAATGCAGTAGGAATGAAAATCTTTATGAGGTATTTGCTTTCCACAGGTAATACAATTGTTAACTTTTACTGACATAGGTTTAGAGCAAGAAAAAGGACCCCCAACAGGGTATTTAGCTTTTTGAAGACTTCGGTTCTGAAACTCGAAAATAAAAATTTCAGAAGTCGGTTGACCAGCACTTGCGAACTGCTTCTGCTTCAGGCACTGCACGGCAAGAAAGACTGATGTAATGGTGTCAGCTGCATGCTTTATACCCCTGACTACCTGATGTCATGGAAGAAGAGACAGCATCCGACACAGGACCCAAGATTTTGATAATCAGGCCAGCTGAGGGCTACCTGCAGGCAGATAACCCAAATGTAACGACTGCAACAGTGAAACGAAGAACATCAATAACATTCTTCCACATTTCAACACTAGTGATTACTTCACCCTAAGGCCAACACTGAAAGCTCCCTAATACAAACATTATGTCTCCAGCCTAACCTATAAAGTAATTTAATTCCAGCTATTTTTCTGAAGTTAACCTCCTGTATTCCAGTTTCCACTATTAAAATATATACATTTATACAGTTACAATAGTGCGTGTACATTTCTGTTTTCTTCCAGCAGGGCACATTATGGTTACATTTTAAACACAAGCACATTATAAAATACCTTTTTAACATGTCTGTACAAACCAGTTTGATATACACGACATACAGTTATAATACCATTGTAACACAAGCATCTTACATAGATCAAGTTGATATTCATAAATGACTTATAATTATTTACAAAAATAACAGCTGTGCTGGCGCCCCCTTTGTCAGACTAACTGCGGTCTCTGTGTGTTCTTAAGGGGAAATTGCACTTGATAGAGAGAGCTGCATCTGGTAATACTGTGTGTGCACCTGTTATCCTCCCAGTGTATGTTTCCCAATGGTGCCAGTAGTGAGGACTGAGTCTCCTTGATTACTGGTCCAGTGGTGGGTCGTCACATATTTATTGGTTGGCAGTGTTGGGATCACCATCCTGGGATTCAGTGGTGTGGATATTAAACACCTGTAGCCTGTAAACAGTGATCACTAAAGAAGCTGTTTGTACTCTCAAGCAGCCACACAGTGAACATTCACAGTTTCATGTCACAACAGTTTTAATTATTTTTTGTTAGCTTAGTTAGGGAGAGCAGGCAGGGATGTCAGCAGAGGATTATACCAAGCTGACAAGGAGCAAGTTGGCTGAGATGTGCCAAGCCAAAGGACTGGTGCATGCCAACTTGACTAAACTGGAAATGGTTGCACCCTTAGTCACAGCTCCATCACAGACCAGCAACCAGGAAAACAGCCAGACTGGCTTTGGGGATGCACAGCTCTCAGAAAATGGACAGTTCAACTTTGCCTCAGAGGACTAAAAAATCCGTCTGGGGTTAAAAAGACTTGAACTGGAGGCCAATGGGCATTTGGAGGTTGAAGAAAGGGAAAAACAAATGGAATTAAAAGCAGCAGAGAGACTGAGATGTCTGGAAGCTGAAGAAAATGAGAGGTAGAGGCAACATGAAAAGGAAATGGCGGACTCTTTGCCAGGGTCATGGAGGTAATGGGGAAGGGAATAACTGAACCCCAGAAGCAATAAAGGTCAGTACATTTCTTTCACAATTTACAGAAGATGATAATTTTGATAGTTTTATTCATATATTTAAAAGGGTATGTAAACAGTATAATGTTGACTAAGGGCTCTGGGTATGGTTCCTGACCTCCTTACTCCATGGTAAAGCTGTAACTGATGTTTCTAAATTGTCTGATACTGATTACTTAAATTATAATACAGTTAAAAAATTGTTTATTAGAGTGTTTTAAGTTAACACCTAAAACTTATAGAAAAAAGTTTTGTGAGCATAGATGCAAGGCAGATGAAAGTATGCAAATATATTGCTGAACTAAACACATATTTTCATAAAAGGTATAAAACAATATGCGTATCTAAGTTCAATCAAATGCAACATTTTCTACAACAGAAAACTGTCAGTTCCACAAGGCTGTTTTTTCTATTATCATGTCACATAAATATAGCAAATATACTCACATTTTTCAGCTTCTTGTAAAGATCTGATTGCCTCTCCACATTTGTCAGCCGTCAGTAATACTTGCCCATGATAACAATATGCCTAAGAAAAGAATAATTATATCCTTTATGTAGCATTTAGTGGTTAAGAACACTAAGTAGTACATTCAGCATATTACTTGTAATGTGGAGTACTATGTCTTTACCAAAAGCATGCTGCAAAGGTTATTCCCTTTTTTCCTCTTGCCTGCTACATCTCAGCTACAGCAGTATATGGTCTACGGAAACAAATGAAACTACTACTGGTTACATTCTGGGCAATAACTTCACTTTCATTAAGTAATGTGCCACACAGGAGGGACAAAAAGAACCAAAAATGTTTTACATATATAAATCATATCAATACAGGGGAGTAGCTAGGCTATTTGCAGCCCGGGGCTAGACTCTCATTTAACACCCACTGACCTGAACAGCAAAAAAAAAAAAAAAAAAAAATTGGCGCAAATCCAAATATCTAGAATCCACACTTATGCACTTACGCTACATTATATGAAGTGTTTGGCTGGGATGGTGTCTGGAATTTAAGGTGAGTGTTTTTGTAAGTTATGCGTGTGGGTTAGGGTAGGGAGGTGGAAGTATGAGTGTGAGTGTTGGATGTGTGTGTGTGTGTGTGTGTGTGTGTGTGTGTGTGTGTGTGTGTGTGTGTGTGTGTGTGTGAGGGACTGTAGAATGTCTGGGCGGGTTTGTTTTTTTTTCTGTTTGTGCGATCTCGGAGTTGGTATATATAAGTAGGGGGGTGGGGGGCGTAGCCCCCCACATGGGGGTGCAGGGGTGCTTGCCCCCCTGCTTACATGTAATGTAGGCTTGTGTAGTTTGTGTGGTGTGGGTAGAATGGTGTGTGTGTTGTGTGGTGTATGGTGTGTGTATGTTCGTGATTGTGTGTTTCATGCTTTTGGGTTTTGGGATTGTGAGTCATTCGCCTTTATAATTTCGAGATACTGAAATTCGATATTTCAGTATTTCAGGATTAGAAAGGGGAACCCTGACTACACATAATCACCTCTTTCTATCATCTTACAGGTATCTATTAACTCCCTAACCTACAACTACTCCAGCACTCCTACTTCTCCTACATTAACTCTATTCTCCCTTTTATATTCCAGTTACATAACTGTACATACTTTTGGTTTGTTAGAATTTCTATGCATATAGTTTGTTAGAGGGCCTATGTTTACTGAAATGTAAATTGCCATTGTTATGGAAGACGCTATTGTGCAACAAAAGAGTTGCTAAACATGGAATGCAAAGACTGAATATTTTTAATGTCTATGTCTGAACATAAAGCCTCCGTTCTATGTACATAAACATCTCACATTCAACTGCTACTTTACTTTTTCACTGCCTTTTCTGACATCCATATAAAACACATGGTAAATGAAAATGAACACTCCTTATACAGGTATTAGCTTATAACATCAATTTACTAGTTCAGAATTTGTCACAATCTACATCTATTTGCAGGTACATTCCAAATGCCAGCAGCAGTAAACACATTACACTACAATAGCTTGCCTACTGTGCTACATACAAAAAGTAGTACTTTGTGGCATATATAAGCAGTGAGGGCAGGCATTCAGAGGTGTGCATTGCTGATATTGTGCAATTCCACTGGGATGTTGTTGTTTTATGAGTCATCATGACCCCAAAGACAACTTACTTAGGCAAGTACACGAATGAAGACTTATTGAGAGAGTGTGCTGCCAATATGAAGTTCCCACACTAATATATTGCCTTTGTAAAATATTAAATCAGTGCTGTCATAGATAACCTAGGCTAAACCAACCTATTCAGTGCAACCTACAGCCTGCTAACTGGTTGTCTACCCTGCTGTCATTTCTTAAGTATGAGGGTTGGGAGGGTGGCCTAATGGTTAAGGTGTTTGCCTTACAAACTCAAGGTGCAGGGTTTGAGTCTCTCAAGGGATAACTGACTAGACTTAAAATGGCTCTGAAGGGCAGTTAGCTTAGTACTAATCTATGAACCTATGATACCACTTAAGCATCTGAAATTAAATGTCAAGAAAAAAAAAGACGACTCTAATGTCTCAACATTAAATTCAGGTTTGAGAGTTCACATTTCCAGCCAGTAAAAAATATGCAAGGTATTTTATCACACAAACAGAACCATCTTTGAAAACTGGATCTGGACTGAACCAGACACATGGCTGCAAATTTTCAAATCTATGTTATTAATAAGCAATTGAGCATGGAATTCTATGAAAGTCCTTTCCTCCATGGGAAGACAATTTTTGGTATTTTTATTCAGAATTCACTGTCTCCCCTCCCTGTGGTACACCATGATATGTACAAGTAGTGTTCAACAAGTCATCACAGGAAAAAATCTACAGTGCAAATTGCAACCAGGAAGAAACCAATTCAAAAGGAAAATAACTGACACAGAGTAAAGGCTGCAAAACAAGTATACAATATTTTTTCAACCAAACCATTCTCAGAAAATCCTTAAGGAAATCACATTCATCCATTCAACTACTAATAAATAAAACAGCCTTGATGAATTAAGAATTCATCTCTTCCCCCTCATAAAACAGCATAGCACTGAATGAAAGCACATCAACTAATAGATAAAAAACAGCCTTGATGAATAAAGAACTCATATCACCCCCACCCATTAAACAGCTAACACACATTGAAAGTTTAATGGAAAAAATAATAAACTAGTTGATAAAAACAGCCTTGATGAAGTAAGAACTCATATCTATCCACCTCATAAAACAGCCAACAAAGTCCCTATCTGCCCTATACAGTAACAGCAAATACATAATAATAACCAGCATTGTCAGCAATGGCAGGAGGATACCCCACAAAATGTTGACTATGCCAAGCATTCATTATAAATCAGACACTTCTCATTGGAAACAGGTACAAATATCAGTACTGTTAATTTGAGTCCTTAACAGAATAAGACACTGTGAAATAATACACATTTTACTGAAATGTATTATAATTCCAGTTATTGTCATTATTTATTAAGTGTAATTCACTACCTGTTTCTCCAAAAAAAAAGTTAATTTGAATTTGGCAAATCCAAACTGAGGTAATGCATTACATTTTAATTTGATAAAACAGTCCACTACCAGTCCTGTCCTGATCACTACACTACAGCTATCCAGATTCTGGTCTAGACTTACTTATAAGCAAGTAAGAAACAATAAATGGATAGGTTCCATTCAGGAACACTTAACAAATCAGTACTATGTTAACTTAAGTCATTGACAGAATAAGAGAATGCAAATCAATATCCATTTTTCTGAAGTAATGAACAAGTCTGTATTACAATTAATTTATTTCTAATCATCACTGTCATTTATATATATATATATATATATATATATATATATATATATATATATATATATATATATATATATATATATACATACATACATTTTAAATGTAATTCGTTACCTGTTTCTCCAAATTAAGGTTTTTGTGTAAACAGGACATTAAATCAATAAGCCAAACTATTGCAACTACGCATTTGATTTTCATTACATTTTACTTGACACATCCAGCAGTCCAGTCAGTCTACTACACCTCTCAAATATCCAGATTTTTGCAGAATGTCCAGATTTTGCTTTATTTTCCATCTGTTTCTCATAAAATTTGTGGATTTCAGGCAAAACATTGGTGACTAAAGCCACTGAATAATGGCAGACATGTCCTATCCTTCAGAAAACGCATGCTAACACAAAACTTGCTATTCTAGCAGCTTTGTAAGTTTATAACAGTGATATTTAAAATCTGCCCCATTATGGGCCTTTGTTCTCCCATTATTTTAAGCTTTGCCCATATTTCCTAAACTAAGACGTTGAGAGGTACATAAAAAACATGATAGTTTTTAAAAAGTGTTTATTATACAAACACACTTCACTGTCTCTGCTTATACACACGTTTAAATATGCACGGTGCAATAAGTGGGACACCTGAATCTGACAACCACAATGTCCACAGGCAAGTGTTTTAGTAAAACACAGAAATAACAGATGAATGGAAGCATCAATGAGACTGTTACCTTCCTGTCTTACAAAGATAAAAGGCCTACAAGCTCAAGAAGTCCACTAACTTTAAGGTGATTGGCAGAAACCTTACAAGGAAGCAGGCAGGAATGAAAGGCAGATAGTAAAATAGTAAAAAGGAGCCAGAACAGTACTGCCAGATCACTATGACAAAATGCATTGCAAATCTACTTACTTAAGACTTGGTTACTTTTTCTTCCCTTTGTCCACTCCAAAGTAAATGAAAGTAAGCTGCTGTTCCTCTCTTCCACCAAGCAGACCCCCAGCAGTTTGGTACAAAAAAATTGTAAACCAAGCAATGTTCAAAGTTCTAATAATCAAAATCAAGTCCCACACTGCTGCAACATGTATCCAGAAAAATGTAGTACAAAGGAAGGCCAAACCACATTGGTGACCTGTGTACCACAGACAGAAAAGGGAGGTGTGCCAATCACAGGTCAAACAGGTGCAAGACTCATGAAAAGAATCACTTCATTGTCAGTATGTAGCTGTGTTCCAGTAAGCAAATTATTTGGCACACTACTCATACACTACTGTAACAGGGTGATAAAAATGAAAGTAGCAATGCAGAGTAAAAAATCAAGGTTGTGCCCCTAGCAATGGCGTAAAGGAAAGCAAAATGGCCATGTGTATCAGACTATGACCCTAAAGTGTCATGAATATATAGTAGGGGGAAGTGATGTCATTTAAGTCACACCCCACCTACTGAAACCAAAGCAGGAAAAAACACTTATGCCAGTAAAAGTTAAAAACCATAAACAAAATACCCTATAGTCTATAGCATTTCATCACAAAGCTACTACTTAAAAGTTTAGTAAAGGCAAATGATCTATTTTCTTGTAGTATCACAGCTTTTATACTACACTGTTATTTACATTTAACTACCTTACTCCATCACAGTATTTTAACACTGGTGCAGTTGTAACTAGCTTCTTCAAAATTTCAAAACTCCTTTCCTGTTAAGAGTTCCATCCATGGGATACAGCTTGCTCTGTTAGAGGCATAGTTATCTCAGACATTTTACAAACTTCACAGAACACTGTATCATCCCTAAACATTTGTAATTTCTGTTTACCTTCTAACTTTGGAATTTGTACAATTGCTCTAACTTCTTTTCTGTACCAAGCTTCAGTCCATCTGACACCAGAGTATGACCCATGTAATTCATAATCACTCTTATTTAAAATCTGATCTTATATTTAACTTTAAATTATGGTGTTGTAATCTTTTTAGAAGCTTGTCCTGCTCTTCTCGTGTCTGACTCCACAGTAACAGATCATCATGTTTACACTAGCTATGTATCAAGCCTTCAAGTACGTCTACCACAGGCCACTGAAATCTCACTGGAAACCTTTGGGGCTGATGAAATACCAAATTAAAATCTATGAGACTGTATCTTTATAATGGTATATTCAATGTGCGCAATTTATTAATGTTTGGCAGGTGCAGGAACAAAATGCATACAGAATGCAACCAGCATATTACGGGCTTTTTATGCACACATTCAAAAATACTTTTCTAAATGCATATTTCTGTCTTCAGAATTATAATTACCTTTCAAATAATCCATACACATACATGGCTTCTCTTAACAGTCTTTCAGATCTCCAGCATTTAACAGGATGACTTTGGATATCTATCGTCTCTTTGGGACCATTTCTGCTGCACTAAAGTTCTTGGAAATGCAACTAGAGAAGCTTTCTTCTACAACTCTTGTTCTCACAGTCTCTTGTTTTCTTGCAAAGGCAAAATCTGTGATGCTTCTGGTTGCTCTCAGCCTTTGGGCTTTGACATATCTGATTTATATAAATATTGGCAAAGTTCACATATAAAGGTTGGACAGCGCAGTGGTAGTATTGTTGCCTCACAGCAAGAGGTTCTCTGGTTCAGTTCTCAGCTGGCGTGCCTTCTGTGCGGAGTCTGCATGTCCTCCCTGCATTTCTCCCCAGGCCTCCACTGAAAATTGGCTTCATTCCAAGTCAGACTTTCCCAGTTAACAAATGTTAAATAAAGAAAAGAAAAATAAAGCTTTCTGTCTTCCCAAAGAACAGCAAAGGTCTTGGTTCAGTTAAAAGGAACTTTGTATTCATATTGTGAGAATCCAGTGGCTTTTGTGTTCTTACCTTGTCTCTAGACAGCAAATCTGATATTCTTCAGCAGTTTCTACAAC
This sequence comes from Protopterus annectens, assembly GCF_019279795.1. NCBI lineage: Eukaryota > Metazoa > Chordata > Ceratodontiformes > Protopteridae > Protopterus > Protopterus annectens. The sequence goes on along the minus strand of NC_056727.1, from coordinate 595,454,496 downwards.
ACCAATAATTCTGCTTTTGCTGATTTCTTGCCAGAATTTCTTTTTCTCTGTACTGATTTTCAGGCATCACTAACATAGGTCATTTTCTGTTTAGCCTTCAGCCAATTAAAGGTTGAACTAGTAAGCGAATACTTTTACTCTCCAAAATTACAAAAATGACAGTCCTCATGGTTTTGCAATACATCCTTCTCAAGACATTCTTCACCATTTGGATCAATCTCTCCACTTACCCATTAGGCAGTAGATACTGCAAACTGGATACCTTGTGCCTTAATTTCCACTTATGTAACTTTTCTGAATTCCTGACTTTTGTACTGTGGATGATTATAAGATATAGAGAATATACTTTAATACACTAATCACACTTGTGTGTCTATTAACTTGATTTCAGGAGACCTGAAATAATACCTTAACATACACTTCAAAGAAGCCATGTATCTCATAACAAATACAGGCCTGGTATGCTCCAGGGATAACATGAAAAGGATATGTTAAGATAGTTTCCTTTGGACTACTGCTATAGTGTGCACTGTATATATCACAATTCTCTATTACGTGTTCTCAGTCAACATTCTTGGTCAATATATCCAATTTGTTGCTCTTTCATTGCACTTTACTATTCACAGCTGTCATTCATGTATCCTCACAATCATGTCTTACTGCTTAACTGGGGATTATTATTTATCAGCTTTGAACATTAAGCTCTAGACACAACTAATGTTATCTACAAAAGAAAAACAAGGCCAGATTACATCACAACTAGTTTTTTTTCAGGCCATGCTCTCATTTCAACTTCTTAAAGTAACTCAATTTCTAAGTCACTTTCAGTGCACCTCTAGAATGCTTTCACATTTTCTTCCATTACAGGTAACACAAATGATCTCTGGTTCTCCTAACAATTTTTGCGCTTAACTGGTGAATATACTCTAATCTACATATTTGCTGTGTGTAGCTCTGTCCCTGCTCTTTATTCACTTTTAGATCATACTTCTTTCTGTACAGTAAGTAACACAATGCAATCTCAGAGGTACCTTATGCAATAACTTTTTTAAATTATGCTTCACAAGAGTTTGTAGTCTATTTCCACCTGAACTTCATCGTATAAATATCTGTGGAATTTCTCACACTGATACATCACTGCCAACAGTTTAATTTCTATTTGAACATATATATTTTGTGAATCTGTAAATTCACTTGACCCAAAAGCAAATGATCTATTTTCTTGTAAGACCACAGCTCTGTTGCTTACATTTAGCTACCTTACTCCATCACAGTATTTTAAAACTGGTGCAGTTGTAAGTAGCTTCTTCAAAATTTCAAAACCCTTTTCCATTCAAAGTTCCATCCATGGGATAAAGCTTGACCTCTTAGTGGCATAGTTACCCCAAACATTATAAAAACTTCACAAAATACCATATTATCCCTACACATTTGAAAGGTCTGTTTGCCTTCTGACTTTGGAATTTGTACAATTGCCCTAACCTTTTTTCTGTACCAAGCTTCAGTCCATCTGACACCAGAATATGACCCATGTAATTCACAATGGGTCTATATTACCTTATCAAAAAGCCTAGTCAGCGAATGCCCATTTGCCAACCAATAAACAGCAAACTCTCACGTCTTCGAACAGCCACTTCAGCAAATTGTTTCCTAGGGGAAAAAACTGCTTGGCCATCATCAGAAATTTGCCTTTTTCCCCAGTGTAGTGCAATCTTGAAGTTGGTATATTTAGTTAGGGGGCACCCCTCCCACCACTTTGAAGGGTTTGAAATATTGTCTTGTTTTTGGTTGGCCAACCGATGTTTTCCCCTAGGAAAACATTTGCTGAAGTGGCTGTTTGAAGACATGAGAATTTGCTGTTTAATGGTTGGCAAACAGGTGTTCGCTGACTAGGTTTTTCAATAAGGTAATACAGACCCATTCACAATCACTCTTATTTTACATCTGTTCTTATTTAACTTTAAATTATGGTGTTGTAATCTTTTTAGCAGTTTGTCATGCTCTTCTTGAGTCTGACTCCACAATAACAGATTATCAATTATGTTTACAATACTTATATATCTAGCCTTCAGCTACAGCTATAACAGGCTAATGAAAACTCACTGGAAACCTTTGGGACTGATGAAATACCAAATTAAAGTCTACTGGATTGTATCTTCACAATGGCATATTCAATGTTCACTACTTATAGCCTTCTTCATTGAGCTTTATCTGCTATAATTCCTGATGTGCATCTAGTATTGAAAAGAACTTAGGATTTGGCACTGCTGATATAATTTTTGCCACTGTAGGCAATAGGTGCTCCTCTGTTTAAATCACTCTATCAAGATCTGGCAGATTAACACTAATGCAAATAGTGTCTTTCTTTACCATGATAACCATACTATTCACTCATTCTATTGGCCCTAACTGCTTAATTCTCTTCCTCAGAGCAATTATTTTCCTTATAATAGCCTTCACTTGGATGGCTTCATATTTATTTTCATATGATACTCTCTTGACAAAATTCCCATGCCTGTAAATAAATCAGCATAACTGTGAAGGATATAACTGCTATGGTTATGTCCAGTATTCAATATGTCTCTGCAATTGTATGAATGGATGACTGTGGCACCATAGGGTACAATATTATACAACATAGACAATATGGATTTCTTTTACTGCTGTCACCTACTCACAAACAAAATGACAAACATTAGCCTTCAGCTACAGCTATAACATAAACATTCCACCAGTAATATAGATTTTTTAGATGTTAGAATAGAAAGGGATGTGATCGGGAAAGTTACCACGTCACTGTTCAAGAAAGAATGTTGGCGTAACAATTTACTTCATTATAGTAGTATGCATCCAAGACACACTTTTGACAACATACTTAAAGGTCAAGTGTGTAGGATTTCCAGGATATGCAGTGATGATAACAAATTTAATGAGGACGTGGAATGCTTCCAACAGAATCTAATACGTAGAGGGTATAAATCTGATAGGACTAGCTCCCTAATAGATCACAGTAAAATGAAGAGGAAGAATACAGCTAAACCACGGATGAATAGAAGGATGCATGAAGGGGTAAAGAAAAATAATAAAAATAAAACATTTACCAAGGGAAATGATAGTGAGTGCATTAAAATGGTCCTCACTTATAGCAGTGACGTGGGTAACATTTGTGATATCATTAAACGACACTGGCAAATACTGTATACTGACCCAGAGCTTAAGACACAAATAGGGAATGCTCCGAAATTTATTTTTAGGAGGAATAAGAATCTAAAGGATATATTATGTAAGGAACCCAGTAATAAGAGAAATATTAAGATTAATAGTAAAGGTACCTTCCCATGTTATCAATGTAAGGCTTGTCACTTCATATTGCAATCTCAAATATTCGTACATCCCAGGACAAATAAACAATATGTTTTTGAAGGATATGCTGATTGTAAAACTAAGAATTTGGTATATATAGCTGTATGTCAAGGATGTGAAACTTACTATGTGGGGAAAACCAATAATATGTTTAAGACCAGAATTTACAAACATTTATCAGATATTAGACTTGGTAATGAGCGTAATGCTTTGGCATTACATGTGAAAGATAACCCTACGCATTCATTTCTATTTATGGTGATACAGGTTGTGATTCCAAACACTAGGGGGGGCAATTTGGTAAATGAAACTGAATGTGCTGAAACCAGGTGGATAGTGCGATTAGGAGCAGATAGGTCTCCTGGTATTAATGGGTATATACATTTAAAACCCATCCTAAAGAAAAGGAGGGCTTTTTATTGAAATGTGATAGGCTGATATTTATTTTAAATATGTGAGGTTTTATACTGTGTGTTATCTGATGAAGGGCATATGGCCTGAAAGCGCTCATCTGTGGAAATAAAGTTTTATGGTACTTTTATCGACGTGGTTGCCCTCTGTTTGCTTGTTTTTGGATATTCGTGGATCTGTTACGTACAGAGGACTTTGGTGCAAGAGACTGTTTTTTCTTAGCTTTGTGAATACTAAATTTTGAAGCGTCACAGGAAAGGGTTACTGGTTTATTAACATCACAGTATCTTAATGTAGGTGTTGTGGCAATTTTCTGCTTAAGGTCCTCAAATGTTTTCTGGTGCTGTTCCAACCAAGACCATGTAACATTTTTGCACGTCAGCTCTCTCAAAGGTGCAGTCAACTCACTGAAGTCTGGTATAAATTTGCCTAAAGAATTGGCCATACCAAGAAAATGCTGTAGAGCTTGAACATTATCTGCTGCTGGCATCTCAAGAATGGCTGCTTGTTTGGATGGGTCTGGTTGCAACCCAGTACTAATAAATAAATGACCTACATATGAAACTTTTGGTAGTCTGAATTTGCACTTCAGAGGATTGAGCTTTATTTCACTTCATGTGCTCTGTCTAGAACTCTCTTAAGGGTTCTGTCATGCTCTGCTTCACCACTGCCTCCAACCAATAAATCATCTACTATTATGGCACAAGGGTAACCTGAAAAAATGTCCTCCATTGCACTCTGAAAGACTTCACTTGCAGAATTTATTCCAAATGGCATCCTTAGGAATCTATATCTGCCAAACAGGGTAATGAAAGCAGTCAGTGATGAGGATTTGCAATCAAGAATCACTTGCCAAAATGAACTTTTTGCATCTAAGACAGAAAAAACAGCGGCATTCGGTATTAGGGCTGCGACTTCTTCGACTGTATGTATTGGATGATGCAGCCTCCTTAATGCTTTGTTCAAATCTCTTGGGTCAATACATATTCTGATTTTGTTTGAGCCTTTTTTGTGGACTGCTACCATGGACAACACCCATTCAGTTGATTCTGTAACTAGACAAATTACACCTTGCTGCACCATTTATCCAACTGAGCTTTAACTCTATCCTGCATAGCTATCAGCCTCTTCTTGGTGGTCTGACCACTGGACTGACCTCTTTGTCTAATTTCATAGAATACACAACTGGAAGTTTACCCAACTTGTCATCAAAAACATCAGCATACTCTGAGAAAATAGCTTCAGTAAAACTGGAACTAGGAGATGTGCTTATATGATGAACTTTGATAAAAGAAAGCAGATTCATTCTCAAACTGTCTCTGAGACCCAAAAATGACTGCACAGGTCTTTGGACTACATAGAACAACAAGCTGTAACCGTTCCTAGCCAAATGACATGATAGTACTACTGAGCCTTTGCTTTGAATTTCTTCACCTCCATAAGCAACGTTTCACACAACAAGCCACACTGAGCTGTTCGTTAGCTCTCACTTTAGCAAAAGTATCTGCTAACATAACATACACTTTGAACCAGTGTCTACTTTGAGCTCGGTGGATTTACCATTGACCTGGACAGTACAAAACACTTCATTTTTTGTCACCAAATTCACTGCATCAACCTTTTCACCAACTATGGGTACATCTACTAGTAGAAAGTAGAGTTGCAGTCTACTTGATCAGTTTGCTTTTTTGAGTGGCCTTTCTTTATAACTGTGTGAGGTTTACTTGATTTGCAAAACTTCTGAAAATGATTCAATTTTTTACACTTGTGGCATTGCTGACCAAATGCTAAGCATCTCTCTCTTTCAGACTCATGACTGACACCACAATTGTGACAATTAACAATAAAGCTGAATTTGGGTTTTGCTGACTCACCCTTGCACTGCACTGAGCATGCTCCTTTCTTAGAACTTGCTGGAATACTACGTGGTTTCCCTTATGAACCAGTAGGGACTGTGGCTGCCATGTGCATAGGCCTGCTTCTGTTTGCCTAGCGTTGCACACTATCTACATTTGCCCTGGGGCCTGCTGAAACCATACTCTTCTCACTTGCAAGCATACTTTTGAACCTTTTTGTAACTTCATGGATTTCACAAATCTCTATAGCTTTGCTCAATGTTAAATCACTGTCACAAAGCAAAATCTTTCTCACCGCAGCACTATTAAAACCAAGCACAAGCCTGTCCTTTATCAACTCATCTTTTATGTCACCAAACTGACACGTTAGATTTGTTCCTCAGGTCAGTTATGTAAGCAGAAAAGTTTCCCCTGGTTTCTGATCTGCTGTGTAAAACAAATGCCTCTCTAATGTAATATTTGTCTGGGGGTTAGACATTTCCCTGAATTTGTGCTTCAAACACTCGTGGTCTTCCCTTGATTCAGCCTGTACAACAATGTGATGTTTTTTCACTTTCTTCTTCATATACTGCTGGTGCATACACAAATGAACGCTCTTTTTCAATGGCCTCTGACCCAGCTAGGTTTAATAAAATGAAACCCTAGTGTGGGCATCTTTGTCAGAATAAGCTGCTTGTATAAAAATATCGTACTCTTGCTAAAATATTCTCTAATTCTCTGCAATATTCTGATTAAATACAAGTGGTGAAGGCTTTTGAAATCCATCTTCCATATTAGCACATACCAGTGAAGGGTTTTGCAAATATGCACAAACATATGCACATACACATATGCCAGAAATATATGCCCAATAGCACAACAAGCCTCTGAATAACTGAACTTTGCGAAATAAGTCTCTCAGGCACTGTAATACTCTTGAAATCACTGTACTGTAAGAAATCACCTCTTATCAGCATAAGAAAAATTTCGAATAATGGCACTTTGTGAATAAACAGTACACAGCATACTGAAACTTCTCCAAACTTGTGGTACTTTGCTAAATAACTCTTTACAGTGCAAGAAACACTCTGTAATGGCAACACTTTGCAAATAGACACATCCAGCATAAGAAACTTTTCAACATGGCTGTACTTCAACTGCACTTTATGAAACCATTTCACTTTGCACGCAAACGAACTCTTCAGAATAAATGCACAGTAATAAGCACACACTGTAAGCATTTTTACACACTTTGAGATACTTTGAATAACTCTAGTTATGCCTTGAATACAATACGAAATAGTAGTTATGCCAAAACATAGCACTTTACCAAAAAACATGCAGTCGCCTTGCTTTACTTATGCTTAATGTGCCCTTTTTTGCCCTTATTATATTCATTTTGCTCATTTAATCTCTTTTCATGCCCACTGCACATTTCTTCTGCTCTTTTTACTCTAAATGTGCCTGGTTTGCTTTAAGCATACTCGTTTTGCTTTTCCAAAGTAATTTCTGACACTTTATGTGCTTTTCTGACAATCATTTTATCAAATGTCTTAATCTTAAACATTTTGTTTAATCAATAAACCTTGTATTCCTCTCGATTGTTTAATAATGTGGTTAGTGCCTTTGCAATGCTCCGTTTTACCTTTTTTATAAAATAAACTATTTGTGCTAGTTTTCATTACCTTTGGTTCTTTTCTGGCTCTTTTCATGCTCCTTTCTCTTAGTTTACTTCACTGTTATCTCTGCACCTCGTAGCTCTGTATATCAGTCTCTGGAATCCTGCTTCTGACATCATGTCGCTCATCAAGTCAGGATACAATAGACACGACTTTGTGGGTTCTGTTCAAGTAGCTTTATTATGTACAAACACATCAGGATTGAGGCTTAATAACTTTACTTAGATAAACTTATAAACAAACGAGCTATTACACTCATACATGCTCACTCTATGGCTGCAATCTCAAAATGGCACTGAAGTTAGCACGTGCTGACTATTTATATGCATGTTCAGTCCTTAAAACGCTTCTTAAAGATACAGCACACATGCTCTATTCTACAACTATGTTTTACGAACTTTCAGAGCTATAACATCTTCTCAGAACATTGCTAGTATGCCCTGAAAAATGTAACCAAACATCCAATCTAACACCCAACTCAACTATTTTGTTACATTCCCCAATAATTGCAGAATCTAAACAATAAAGATACCATGAGGTTAACCATTCCAAAGTGCAACATCTTACATTTTGAGGATCTTAACTCAATATTATCTAACTTGAGCCCATTTGTATGGACCATCCCAGTATTTCTGGTAGACCATTGATCTATTACTGAAGCAACACAATCTGCAAGTTTCAAATCATCAGTGAACCTACAGAGCCAATAGCCACCCAGCACCTAATCATAAATACATAAAACAGGAAAGTCCCCAATACAGAAACCTAGAGAACACCTCTCTTTACATACTAGTCCTGAGGAAAAAAACCCTGGATATATATATTTTAGGTGTCATTACCAATTAGCAATTCTTTACCCATCAAACTGAAAAATTTCCAAAATCATGGTGCTTTATTGTCATTATTTTAGTACTATAAGGCAATGCATCAAAGATTTTGGCAAGAACTAAATACATCAACTAAAATGCATAAATACTGAACCACCTCAGAATATAGAATAATCAAATTTGTTTTACTGAATCTACTCCTACAAAAAAAAACATGCTGGTATAAATCTGAATAATTTGCATTAAGGTCCTCATCCACCAAGGGCATTAAACCCCCTCAAAGAATGTTCTCACCAAGCTAGCAAGGCTTATGGGCCTAATATTTCTAACTATATAATTATTTCTTTATCAACTGAAATTGTATTTGTGGATTTGCATTGTTTAGGAACAATCCCCTACTGTAAGGTTCCAAAAAAACAAACAAAAAAAAATAATGAATCATGCAGCTCAATATATTTAGTCTCTCATTTCTTCAGCTCAGTAATTATAAGCATCTAAAGTCTCTGCAGAACCATAAGCCCTTGTAATGACCAAATGGTGAATAAATAGAAAGTTCTTTTTAAAATCACAATAACTACTGAACTTCACCATCACTAACACTATTTTGCCTTTCTCCTCTTCAAGAAAAGTAAAAGAAGACTTGTTCTCTAGTGACATTCAGAAATGGGCACCGTGAACTTTTTGTAGCTTCCTGGCTGTTCTTCTTGAAGTGAGGATCAAATCCACTTTCTGGATCTAAAGCTTCAAGTTTTATGTTAAACTCCTTGCAGTAAAACAATTAATCCTGGTGGTTGCAGCAAGACCATTTTACACTAAAATGAAACATATGCACCTCCAAACACAAACAATCTTGACAATAAACACATTTCTTTAATTCTACAAATATTTCTTCTATATTGAAAACACATATTCTCAGTTATGACAGCATGTAACACACTTTGATGCTTGTCAGGCTATTCAGTAAATAACAGCAATGTAGGGAATGAGTTTCTAGCTGCCATGAGATATGCACCCAGAGCAAACATCTAGCAGAAAAATGCATTATGTGACAGGTAAATTCCTTGTGGAAAGTCATTAATATTAAAAGAAACATACTCATACTTTACAGCTGTCAAAACTACAAAAAAAAAAAAAAAAAAAGAGTTTAAAACATCCATATTCGAGACTATTAATTTTATATAGAATCCAGAGATCATGGGACATATCTAATTTAAATATGACGACAGAGGAAAAAAGACCTCTAGTAGTTGCATACCAGCAACGTTTTATCCCTAGCAGTTCCACCACATACCTTTACATGAGCCAATACATCTACAATTATACCAACAATACACTGTTAATGAAGGCAGCCACTGTAACTAGAGTCCAATAAGGATCATAAGGGGAACACTTTCCTGAGCTATACTGTTAAACAGTGGTTTTAGATTTAGGTTTTGCAGATTTTCCATAAATGGAAACATTCAAAGACACTGGGAGGATTGAAGTTCAGGAATATTCTGGGGGGTTTACTTGGGGAAAATAAAGAGTTCTCATAAAAAAAAAAAATCAATAGGCATTTGAGCTTTGTATTTTCTAAATGCGGTTTTGTGTAAATAGTGCAAACAGTTTACAGATTTTGGACTTAATGAGATCAAAAGGTTAGCCATTTTAATACCTTTATTAAATTATCACTTAAGACACAGGCAAACGTACATTAGCAGAAGACAACAAACCATATTAACATTTTTAATTTTAAATACGTTATATACTACATATTTCTTTCTTTATAACTATCTTCAGTCCAACATTATATATTTTGCTCAATTTGTGCCTTCCCTTAAACCTCACTCCTCATGAAGAGTATTGTGCTTGCATTGTTTCCGCAACTTCAACTTATTTCTATGGAATTTGATCCTTCCCTTTTCTAAAGATTCATCTTCCATTTATTTTTTCTCTTTTATAATATTCAATACTTAAAATATGGTTTGTTTAGATTTTGATTTCCATTTTCTAGTAATTGCTTTTAAGGTAGCTAACAGAATTAAACTTAACAGGGCCTCACTATGTCTACGCAATTCAGATCTTGCGTCCAAGTGCAAAAGAATCATTCCCCTACTTACAGCTATTTGCCACCAAATTTTTCTGACCGAGTACTCTGTAGGGAAATGTTAAAATCTGCCAACTCACTATACTCTCAAAGCATATGTTCCCAGTTACTTTTTTCTTCACTAACACACCACCAACATTCACTATCTACCTTGGGAAAATCTTTAATATCTGCTTGGGGTAAAAAAAATACCTATGTAACAATTGCAAGCAAAAATCCTAAAACTTCTGGATTTTGTTGCACATTTAGGAGCCATGCACATGTCCTTGCACTCTTCACTTAAAGTGCTTTTCTAGTTTCTCTTCCCAATCTTTTCTAACCTCCTCTGATTGAGTCTTATAATTATTGTGAAATATTTTACATGACCTACTTATTATCCCTTTTTTTATCAGCAGCTTCTGTTCTATATTCAACTAAAACCTCTACCAGAGCAGGTCTATGACTTAGGATCCCCATATCCCGTTCTCTTTGCCTAAACCCTTTGCAGGAAAGGCATTCTTTAGCCTGCAGTCCAAGCATCTTCTTACCCTCATCCCAAGCCATTACATTTTACTCTCTAGTTATTTTCTCCCAGTACCTTGGTTCTATTGCTAGTTTTCTTCAGTAAATTCCAGAACCTTTTGCCACTTTTCTCTACACCTACTTGCAGTCATCCCTACTGGCAAAATCTTCTTTCTCCATGCTCTTGTTGGTTTAGTTATCAGAATACTTTCTGCTACTTTATTATTATAATATTTTGTATGGCTATTACTATTCTCCTTAATGATCTGCATTCAAAATCCCAGTCTCTTCTTATTTCTTGAACTCCCCTCCCCCCACTTCATTATCCCTTCTGCTTTTGTTTATACTTACCTTGAAATCAGGTACTCCTAAACCACAATGTTCTATTGGTAGGAGCAACTTACCCCACTTAACTCTTGCCGCCTTCTTTTTCAGATAAATTCCTTCAAATCTTTATTTATTGTCCAAGACTTCTCCTCTGGTTGATAAAAAATATGCCTGACACGTATATAAAACTAAAGGAACTAAACATATTTTCACTGCTTGCATCTTACTATCCATATCAATAAGGAACAGCTTCCAGTTTCTCAGTTTTTGTGTTATCTTTTGTTTAATCTTTTCCTACATATCCTGAGCTGCCATAACAGAAGCCTTTTTTAAAGCCATGATCCTAAATACGTCATCTTATTGCAGCCAACTTCTCTTGATTGTATTTCTGAGTCCCTTATTTTCTTTTGCCAGTGGCTCTAAATATGGAACAATTTACGAAGGGGAAAGAAAACAGTCCTGCCTGGTTCCTCTGCTCAAACACAACTTATCAGAGAGGAACCTCCCCACTTCAGTTCTTGCCTCCAATCCTTCATATAGCCTCCTAATCCGATCCTTCATATAGCCTCTTAATTAAATGTATTATTGTATCAGTAAATGCAAATGCTTCCACTGCCCTACACATCATATCCCAGCTTACTCTGTCAAACTCTTTCTCTGCATTAAGACCCACCAACAACAGTGGCATTTTCTTACATTATTCTTCCCAGCATTATTATATTAACATTGTCAAATGTTTATCTTCCCTCAATAAAACCACAACGATCCATACTTTTTGCAAACACATTTGCTGTTCTTTTAGCTAGTACAGACAAACACTTTATAATTGTGGTTTAAAATTGAAATGGGTCTATATCAAGCTGTGCCTGGATGGTGCTTCTCCTCCTTGTAAAGTAATGTTAAACAAAATCTTCCAGATCTTTACCACCTTCTTCCATCCTAACTTCTAAACATCCACAGGAATGTCATCTGTTCCTGAAGGCTTTCCTGTAGATTGATTACACATCACCATTTTTTTACGTCTTCTCCTATCTTAGCTATTAGCTTTTGAGCCTCATCTACCTGTAACCTTGGCATAATTCAGTCTCCCATAAATATTTCCATTTGTGCTCTTGATTTCTAAATTTTTCTGCTTTATACGCATTTTCAGAAAACTTCCAAAATATTTCTAAAATGTCTAACAGGATCTCTGGTTATTTTTATTTTTATACGCTCCACAGGTTTGGTGACAATCCTTTTGTATGACTTTCTGTTTTAATGAAAATCCTCAAACAAAAAACTAAATGCATTTTCAGAACACCCCTTCCCTTTTAACGGCTAACAAATGCCAAAAAAGATATGTGCATCTTCAAAAAGTGAAGTTTAACCCTCCAGATAGGAGCAACTGCCCCAAATCGACAGCTGCACCCACAGGCATCACCTAATCTAAAATTAAGGTTACCTGTGCTAAAGCCCATGTTACAGCCTGTGTTCTCATTTACACTGACTGGTGTCTATTCTTTTCTTATCTAAGGTTAGCCATGTTTGATGGAGAAAGAATTATAACAATGGTTGGTTGGAAATATTAGTGTAAGAAGAAAATATAGTAGACTAATATGGAATTATCATTATATGGTCTTAAAGCAAGGGTAATTGTGCACAAAGTAGGACATAATACCATGGAAATGAAGACTGTTTTATATTTAAAAAGGTTAGCCAGTTGTTGAGTGATGGAAGAAAGAGTGAAGCAATTAGCAATTATACCAAATAAAGTAGTTAATCAAGAAAGATAGTTTGTATTTAATATTCTGAGGAAATTAATAGGTATGTGGCTACAGTAGTTATATAAGCTGGATATACACAGAAGAACATATAACTAAGTGACACAAGAAAGAGTGAAGTTACTGGTGATACATAAAGTACAAGTGTAAGTGTGTGTGTGTGTGTGTGTGTGTGTGTGTGTGTGTGTGTGTGTGTGTGTGTGTGTGTGTGTGTCTACTTGTGCATAAATATAATCTTGGGATTATTTGCCTTGGTTGAAATACCAAATATCAAAAGAAAGGACATCAACCACAAAAGGCTGACAATGCAAATTTCGACAGTCAGCTGTGCATGTGAGAAGAAAATTCTCGCTGCATGCAAGAGAAAAAAAAATGTGTGTGAGGGGGGGGGGGCAAGGCCCCCTGCTTATTATATATACTAACACCAAGACTGCACAATCCCCAGGGAATGGAAACATTCCCCCATCCATGGATTGATGATCTAGCACATCTGTCGACCATCTGCAGCTGTCAACCAAAAGGGTGCATTTCATTTTGTCAAACTTGTAGCACCCTCCTAATACTGCACTACAATGTCAGCAATTCAGTCACCCGGAGTGGGAATAGAAACTGCAGCCTTCTGGTTTCCAGCACCAAAAATGAGTGTGCTGTCTGTTACACCGCTGACATTACTTTATAAAGTAATCATACACTGACAGAAGAACATGTAAACTTTTGGGTCATGGGATTTTTAAAGTGTTAGCAATGTGCATCAAAGATTAGGCCTGTCCAGGGGATTCTAGGACATCTTCCTCTCCAAATGAATTTCCAGAAGATTATTCTAAATGTATGCCAGACATAAAAAATCATGATGACATTATTTTATATTTGACAGGTTTATTTTACAGAAAAGTAAGACATTAAAAAATAAAAAGACAGGTTGTTAACTAGGTCTGAGATCTCCTTACAGATGTCAAGAACCTGATTCTCTACAGAACTAACAACATTTTTTGAGTATGTCCAGTCTAAAACATTCAGGGACTCTTATGCACTTACTTACAGCTTGGGATTGCTGTGATTTCTTTTAGATTAAGTGCTTTAGTTTTGGTGAAATTAATTTTACAGAAAATTATTTTCTCACCTTATTAGCTAAAGAAACAAAATTTTCAAGGATACATACATAAATGCATACATATATACATGTATTTCAAGCATGGACATTAATGATTTTCTAGTCTGCCAGTATAGCAGAACACTTGTTCACATAACAAGTGTCAAGGATATTCTTAAAAAATATCTAAACTAGAACTTGCTTTAATGTAATTTGTTAGTCTGTTCCGTTCATCAGCTGCTCTCTCAGAGAACCAATTAGTACACTTCTCATTCCTACAGACACTTCTATAAACATTTTTGATAACCACAAACATTCCCAGAGGTAATGGTCTCTAAATGCCCTATATACCTGAGTAAGATCCCCTCTTAGATATCTATAAAAGACACTTTACAAGTTCAGATATTTTAGTTTTTCATAATAATTTAAATGTTCACATCCATGGATGCCCTTGGTATATTTCCTCTGTGCTCTTTCCAGTTTACTCATGCTTGTTTTCTTATAAGGTTTCCATATTGTTATTCTATACTCAAGTTTGGTTCTAATGTAACTAGCAAACACTGACTTCATCATTTCTGATTTCCTAGACTTTATAAATCTTTTTATACAACCTATAGTTCTACAATTATCATTAACCAATGGTTGATATGATTAGAAAAAGTCAAAGCAGGACCTACCCATATATACCCAGATCCTTAAATGAATCTACATTTTCAATCACTTTGTGCTCTTTAAATATTCACCTTTCAGTTTATGTCTCCCTAATCTCACATGTTTAGTTTTTAATGTATTTATCAGCATATTATTATCCTGTGCCCAAATGGTCAATTTAGTCAAGTTCTTTTGCAAACACTCCTTATCTGTAACATATGTAATCAGTTTACCCAATTTCAGGTCATCTGCATATAGACTATAGAACACCTCAGATGAAAACATTAGGTCTGAAAGATACAATTTAAATAAATAAGGGTCTAGGACAGTGCCCTGTGGTACACCCTAACTGTAGCCCAGAGTTTCACCTGTCCAACTGCTGTATGATACTTGTCATGTCATATTTGTAAGGCATGCAGCTACCCATCTTATCAGAGTACATCAATACCTAGTTGTTCTAGTTTATGGATCAGTGTTTTGTGTATGACCCTGTCAAATGCTGAAGTTAAATCTATATAAATTACATCACAGCACAACTTTTCATTCATAGCAGTTATTATATCGTTATAGAACATCAAGTTACAGGTAGTAACAGATGTATATTCAACATATGCATACTGATATATGGTTTCAAGTCCCAACCTATCCAATTCTGACAATAACTTATACAATATAACATTTTTCAATATTTTTCTACAACATGAAATTAGAATTAAGGGTCTATATGAATCTGGCTTTGTACTACTCCCCTTTCCCTTAAAGACAGTTTTAATAAGCACATCTCCAATATTGAGGAATTTCCCCATAGTTATATAACCTAGTAAATAACAGATATAATGGTACTGTAAGTTCTTGCTGAATTCCATCTACTCCCTGTCTTTTGTTTGAATCCAGATTGCACAGTTCTTTTTCAATATAATCTAATTTGATTCCAGTATCTGAGGTTACCTGGATGTCAAAGGACAGCTTACCACCCCTCTTTGTGCAGCCAACCTGTTTTGCATAAGATTTTGTAAATATATCTATAATCTGCTATGTCTGAGAATAAATTTTAGAATCGACACATTTTATCAATTTGTATGTTTTTATTCCTTCCATATCTTATGTATCTACAAAAAGGTTTCCTATTATGATCAATATCTTTATACAAATTTTCTTCAAATTGTTCTTGATCTTGTCTCACGCTATGCTTGATTTAATGTCCAGCTTGTTTATTTCAGTTTTCAAAGGTGTAGTTAGACCTCTCATATCCAGTTCTATCTATCCCAATATGTGCATTCAAGCCACCCATTATCAACACCAATTCATGTTGTCCTGTTTTATCTAGTAGGTCCTGCAAATGCTGTCTAAATGCACTCTTTTCCTCACTATTACAACTCTGCTGTGGGAAATAGGCTGAGATTATGAATATTGCCCTATCATTAGACTGGAGTCTGATTGCCATGAGTCTGTCATCAATTCTGATGATATCCCTCACTGTCTTCTGAAGCCTATCTCTCAACACAGTTCATACACCATTTCTAGCCTGTCCCCATCCTGAGAAGTAGAGTCTGGAACCCAAGTCAAGTGGCTTTGCTGCACTGCCCTTCCATCGTGTCTCTTGGATACAGAGGGTGTCCAGCTTCCTCCATATCATCATGTCATCCACTTCCAAGCTGCTTCCTTTCAGTGAATCTACATTAAGCATAGCAATTCTCAGTTCATGTTTGGCAGGTTGGTTGGTTTTGCATCCAGCTCTCACTCAATGGAGCTATCTAAGGTAACCTAGGCTGGGCAACTTAGACACCAGCCAGACAGCAGCTTATTAATCCAGGGCTGCTGGGCTTTATGGAGGGCACACATTGGCCAACAGGGGCACATATACCCCTCCCACTGTTAGCAAGGGTCCCTGGCGCAGGTCAGAGTAGGCCCGGTCCTCAACCCACTTATCACCAGTAACTACCCATGCCTATTTTGGCAAAATTAGTCTACATGACCAAATCACTTACAGCCATATTTTACACCATCGAGTGGCTAGCTCTGCCACAGCATGCAGTCTGTGATCTGTGTTCTCCTATCTTGAGGATACTGCGCACCACAGTAGATGCCCAAAGCAGTTGGTCTGTACAACCCTTCCCCCTATACCGTACCAAGTAGAGTCTGTGTTGCTTCCCACAGCTCCATTCATTGGTGACTCTGAGAAGGAAACACTCAGCATGTTTTTCGAACAAGGGAGAAGAAACCCCATAGAGACACAGGGAGAACATACAAACTTCAAACAGGCACTGGTCAGAGGTCAGGATTGAACCTTTTACCTTGTGCATGGGAGGCAAAGACTTTAACCCTTATGCCAAAGTTTCTCATGATCGTCATTAGGCACATTAATTTTACCCTACTGATGATGTGTTGTTGAAATAGTAATCCTGCTCAGTACAAGAGGATCAGACATTTGGTGCATGTGCTTGGCTGAAGAGCCAATGGTGCGAAGCTACCATTTGTGGAATTATAACTGAATGCCTTTAAGTCAGAATCCCGCCTAAATATAACAATACCACAGTGCCGCAGATCTCTAGTTGGCCAGGAATAACCGGCCACAAGGTCAGCAAGAAGCGCCGCTTGTTACTGGGTCGGAGCGAGGATGGAAGGGGGCCACCTCTCCACCAGTGCACCACACGTTTATGGGGAACCGGGTGCCAAATCACTCACAGATGACCTCCTAGTAAGGAAAAGGCACTGGGGTAGAATCCATGATTGCAAAGTCATCCTCAGTGAAACAGTCAGCCCACAGCATAAACCACTAGTTGCCACAATCAGCTACAAGCAGTGGTCAGAGAAGGCTCTAAGGTCAACAGAGACCAGGCTGAAGACTTGTAAGTTGACTGGAGAGAAAGTACAACAGTTCAAGGAATTACTCAGGGCTCTAGCACCCCAAGAAGAGGAGGAAACAGGTGGAGTTGAACAAGAATGGCAGTGCCTAAAAACAGCATGTGTTAGGACTACAGAAAAGATATGTGGATGAGCCAGGTATGGAAATAAGGTACATAAGGAAAGTTGGTGGTGGAATGCAGAAGGTCAAGAAGTCATCAAAAGAAAGGAGGAGTGCGAGAAGGGTGGGAGATAGGAAAGACTGACCAGGCTAGGAAGGACTACTGGTTGGCTAACAAAGAAGCTAAGAAAGAAGTTGCAATAGTAAAGAATAGGGCATCAGAGGCACTCTACCAATTCTGGAAAATGACTCAGTAAGTGGAACAAAGAAATTATATCAGGTTGCAAGACAAAGTCAGAAAGATAAAGAAGATAGTCAGACACACTTTATAAGGGATGCCAGGAACAACCTGCTCACTAGTCCACAGGACATCAAAAGCAGATGGAAGGAGTATTTATAGCAGCTTCTGAATGAAGAAAACCCCACAGAAGCTGTACTGTCCCAGAAACCACCTACGATGAGAGAAGAAGAGGAGCCCACCCTAGAAGAAGTAAGGACAGCACTAAGGAAGATGAAGTCAGGGAAAGCAGCAGGCTCAGAAGAGGTCACAGCAGATATGATGAAGATGCTGGGTGAGATAGGGGAAAAATGGCTCCAGAGGGTACTAATGGCAGTGTGGAGAAAAAGGCGCATCCCAGACGACTGGAGAATAAGCATAATTGTGCCACTGTACAAGAACAAAGAGGACATCCACAACTGTGGGCAGCACACAGGCATCAAACTCCTATCACACTGCATGAAAGTTCTGGACAGGGTGATTGATAAACAGAAATGCAGAGTAGCAGAATGTAAGATGGGAGATGAGCAGTTTAGATTCAGATCAGGAAGTAGCACAACTGACCCAATGTTTGCAATGAGACAAATACTTGAGAGGAATCTAGAGATGAGGAGAGAGTCCAACTGGGTATTCCTAGACTTGGAGAAAGCATATGACAAGGTCCAAAGAAAGCTGATCTGGGCAGCACTGTGGTGATTTGAAGTCCCAGAAACATTGGTAGAATTAGTGCAGGCTACGTACAAGGACCCAATGACTTGAGTACAAGCAGTGTTCGGCCTCACAGAGGGGTTCTCATTGGGAGTGGGTGTACTCCAGGGTTCAGCTGGTGATGGACTACATTAGCAAAAGGTCGGACGGGACAGATAAATAAAGTTGCTGTATGCAGACGATGTGACATTATAGGCAGACTCTTAGCTAGAACTTCAGCAAAGGATAGGAGAATGGAATGCAAAACTGAAGGCACATGGGATGAAAATAAGCAGAGATAAGATGGTGGTAATGGCAGCAAATTGGGGAAATCTGAAAAAGCTGAGAATAGAGATAAAAGGGAAGATAGTGTAACACGTAAATAGCTTCAGGTATCTGGGAGGTGTGGTTGAGGAGAAGTCTGAATGAAGAGGTCAAAGCTAGAATCAGAGGGGCTGCAGCAAACTGGCATAGAGTGTCAGGTGTAGTCTATGACAGAAGAATGCCAAAGAAGCTGAAAAGTAAGGTGTACAAGACAGTGGTGTGACCAGTACTACTGCATGGTACAGACATCTGGGCAGTAAAGACACAACAGTTGAAGAAGCTAGAGATGATGGAAATGAAGTGCCTGAGAAGGGTGGTAGGATGCAAACTGTGGGACAGACAAAGAAATGAGGACATAAGAGTAAAAGCCAAAGTAGCTCCAACTGCAGAAAAGATCAAAGAGAAGAGATTACAGTGGTTTGGACACTTGTGCAGAAAAGCAGAAGACAATCTGGTGAGAAAGATTTGGGACAGACAGGAAGAAGGTAAGAGGAAACAAGGACATCCAGCAAAGAGGTGGATGGATTGTGTGAAAGAAGATCTGCGACAGTCAGGCATGAGTGCTGAAAAAGGCAGGAGTGTGATACTGAATCGAGAGAGCTGGCGACAGTTAACACAATACCCCAAACCCATGTAGGAAAAAAAGTGGGCTGATGATGATTGTTCTTATGAAAATATATCCCCTTGATGCTGTATGCCTAGATCCTGATGTTATTTTTTTTTCTTGCATTCAAACAACTTTCCACATTTCATCTGCAGTTTTTACCACTGAACACCTCACTCCAGTTAGTTTTACATAGTGACTGTTTTGTTTCCATATAATCTGTAATTAATCTTGTGTGCTTTGGTTTAGATTTCAGTTTGGCAAAATTATCTAGCAACAAATTATTGATTTAAATTTCAGTTTGGCAGAATTATCTAACAATAAATGAACCTTTATAACCGCATGATCACTGCACATCAACGGCAGTAAAACTTGACTTGAAGTAACAGTAATTCTTTAGGAACACAAACAATGTCTAGAATGTAAAAAAAAAACTACCAGGGAATGAAACAATCTGAAGCTACTGTTTTTCCTGAACATACACTGTGAATAATTTTCCTACTAATGTTGCTGAATCAATATTAATTCCAGCCTGTTTCTGGTAATTTTAAGTCCCCAGCTAATATTATTCTTCCCTCCTGTGTTTCATGCAAGAAATGTATGAAGTCCTCTAGGTCATCAGCACTTGACTTTGGTGGTTGATACAGTCCAACAACTGTTATATGTTCCAGGGTTGTCTTTACTGTCACAGTTATACAGTCTGTAGTATTGACGTTATCACTGAACATGTAATAATCACAGGTCTCACAACTCTTTTTAATCCCTATCATAACACCTCCACATGATTTTTTGCTAGAATGTCTGTTCAGTAAAAACATCTATACCCTGACAGAAGTTGTTTCCAGTCATTGTTCTTTAACCTTGTTTCACAAAAAATAACATCAATCTTGTGGAAATGTAACAAAATTTCCAATAAAAAAACTATTATTAATGCTCCTAGTATTAACAACCATAAGAGATGTATCAAATATTGCTGCGAACTAACATTTTCGGCCTGGAAAAAATCCTGCCTAGTGTTTGTCAAATATTGCAAAATATCTGCTGCAAAAATTATCTTCCCTGATCTTGACAAATGCACGCCATCCTGTCTGAACACATCTGTGCCCAAAACTAGGTTTGAATGCTCTACACATTTCCATTTTTTAAAAAGGGACATTTTTTTTCCAAGTAGGTATTTACCCCAAAAATCCTTTCATTCAAAGTGACCTGACTATCCTTTCTATATGTGACTTGGGAAAAATATGTCCAAACACCAGTACCAGCTATATTTATCTAAGAGGGCTGTTAGTTTCCTACTAACAGCCAGAGAATCCTTGTGGATGAGATCAATTGTACAGACGTGAATAAAAACAGATCCGTACTTCCTTACATTAAGGCATTCTACAGCCTGCCTCACATCTTCTATTTTTGCTCCTGGCAAGCATAATACAATTCGATGTTCATTATCTTTTCTGCAGATATATGTATCAGTTCCTCTAATAACTGTATCTCCAATTGCAAGAATATGTTTTCTGAACAGATCAGAAGAATCTTCAACTTCTAACAGAGTAATATTTGGTTTATCAGTTATTGCAAAGGAATGATCACCATTAGTCTAATTAATCCCACTGTTTTAATTATGTATTAAATTTGCAAGCATACAATTCTCATCCAGCTCGCTTTGTACATCCACAGCTTGAGGCATGGAGTCAACATCTGTTTTTCTCTTCCTTTTTCTTACAGTGATGTTCTTCAGTTCTTCCACATTCAGTTTTGATTTCTTCTTTTTCACCTGCCCCTTACCTCTTTTTTTATACCTTCTCTTTTGGAAAAATTATGCCTTTTTCTGTAGACTGAAAGTTTTCTGAGAGAAAAATATTGTCATTCCCTGTAATCTGTGTGTTACATAACAAAGTAGTGTCCTTTTTAGTAAGCATTCTCTTTACATCACAGACATTAATCAGTTTTTTTCTTCTTCCTCCTTGTTATTTGTTGTGAACAACTTCTTTTCTTTCTTTTTTTGCTTCCTTCTAAACACTCTGAATCCTCAGACTGCTGAATAGCATAATGCTGGTTGCAGCTAATAGAATATTGCCAATACAAACAAACAAACAAAATGGCATGCTGCAATACTTAAATGACAAATACTACTAGTTTTTGAATGGCTGTGAAAAAGGGATATAATGCTAAAATAAACAAGGCAGGGCACTGTAAGCAGCCATGCCGGATTCATGTAACTTGTGTAGCAACAGAGTTCTGGAGAGTATTTACATATACCAAAAAATAAATTAGGTTAAAAATGGATGAAGGAATGCTGAACTTTTCAAAAGTTCTGTCTATGTGAGGGAAAGCTCTGTAGGTATGTGTTAAAATAAGTGCATCATCATATAAAACCTTGTCTTAAGAATGAGCATACAGAATGATGACTCAGAGCAAATGACTGTGCTCATGTTTTTGCTAGGAAAACAGCAAAAGTGACTGTGCATATACATACTGTATTACAGAATTACTAATTAATTTTTGTACATATTTTGCAGTCTGTTAGGTATAGCAATCAGGATTATGATTGGGTTGCCGATCATAACCCCTTTATTATGTGTTTGAGATATGGATGCTGAATCCTGGCATCCATGTTGAGATCACATAATTAAAGGTTAAGAGCGAAGACCCAATCATAATTCTTTGTAGTACATGGAGCTTCATCTCCTCCATGTACTACTAGTTACAGTAAAAAAACTAAGTGTTTTCCCATCTTTCAAAGCTGTAAAGCACGTAGGAAGTGCTGTCAGAAAGGCAGCGTAACACAGTTCTTTGCATTTACATTCACCTTGCCATGCTTCTAAACTGTCCACATTTTGCAGAATGTTGAGATTTTTCCCTCAGTTGTTAGGTCTGTTCCTCAATGTCAGTGTTTTTCAGACAAATCGTGGAGGATTTATGTCAATGAATAATGACATACATTTGAGTTTCAGAGTTTATATCCTTCAAAGGAAAAGCAGGCGTACATACATCTAGTTACTTTCTATGTCTGTAAGAGGAAGGGACTCATCAGTATGGATAGGAGGCAGATAAAAGAAGTTATGTAATCACCATAACGTTCCATCTAAGCAGTTCTACTTCATTTGTCTTCAACCTGTGGGATACCGGATCTGAACCAGCAACTTTACTAGCATCTGCTCTGAGCTCCAAGCTCCTCCCCTTACCCACAATACACCTCCTCTACCTTCCAACCCCCAGATCGAGTTTGCTGCATCTTATACTGAAAACCCAACCTGAAAAAATACTTATGACCTATAACTGCAGCCCGTAGGCTGTTCATATGCCAAGGTCCGCGGGAAGGAGGGACGGACGGTTGAAGACAAATGAAGTAGAACTACTCAGATGGAACGTTATGGTGAGTACATAACTTCTTTATCTGAAGTAGTTTACTTCATGTGGTCTTCAATCTGTGGGACAGAGTCTCCAGCTACTAAACTCCTGGGAGGCCCTCATGGAAGGATACTCCGGAGCACAGCGGAACCAAAGGATGCTCTCCTTCTGGAAGTCAAATCCAATTTGTAATGAGAAAAAATGTATGAGATGAGGACCAAGGAGCTGCAGAACAAATATCATCCAAAGACACTCTAGACCAAAAGGCCCCAGACGTAGCCATCGATCTAGTGGAATGAGCTCTCACCTGACCTGGAGGAGACATGCCTCTGTCCTTATAGACCTGAAGGATGCAGAAGAAATCCACCTAGCAATAGTGACTGTGGAGATAGGTTCCCCCAAAAAAGTTTTATAATAGGATACAAACAATTGATCACATTTACGGAAATTTTTTGTCCTGTGTAAACAGAATTGTAACTGTCTATGAACATCCAGCAGGTGGAGTTTGCATTCCATCTTGTTAGTAAAACTAGGAAATAACACAGGCAAATTAATGGTCTGATTGATATTGACTGGTGATGCCACCTTAGGATGAAAGGATGGATTGGTCCGAAAGGGAAACCCTATCTTTGTGAAAGATCATGTAAGGAACTTTGATGGACAAGGCCTACAGTTCTGAAACCCTTTTGGTAGAGCCACCAGAAAAGCTGTTTTCCAAGATAAATATTTCAGATCTGCTGATTCAGCAGGTTCAAAAGACAGAGCGACCAAAGCTTGAAGAACCATAGTAAGGTCCCATGGGGAACAGGATCCTTGACCGGAGGGCATAACAAAAAGGTGCCTTTAATAAAGGCTTTACACAGTCTGGAGGAGGCTATAGAGGCAAAATTCTCACCCACATGAAAATGAGAAATGGCAGCCAGCTGAACCTTGACAGTAGAAGAACTAGCTCCGTGTTGAAACATATCAGCTAGAAAATCAAGAATGGTGGAAATAGGAGCCGTGAAGGGGGTCTAAACTCCTTTGAGAGCCCCAAAGGGAAAAACATTTCCACTTGCTGTGATAAACCTTCCTGGTTGAAGACTTATGAGCAGCCACCAAAAAAGACCTAACTGAGGAGGATAATCCAGGAGTCCTAGCAATCACGAGAAATGGAGCAGCCAAGCTGTGAGCTTCAAACTGTCCAGATTAAGATGAGGAACCCCCGAAGCATGTGAAATCAGATCCTGAATGGGATCCAAGGCGGGGCCAGAAGGTGAGACCAAAGGAAGGGAAACCATACCTGGCAAGGCCAAAACGGGGCAATGAGGATCACTTTGCTCCCCAGTCGATGAGTTTTCTGTACACACCTTGGAATAAGAGGTACTGGAGGGTAAGCATACAGAAGACCGGGAGGCCAAGCATGAACTAGAACATCTCTGGGGGATTCCCCCGGCAGGGGGTTCAGAGCAAAAAACTCACTGCACTCCGCGTTGGAGGGAGATGCAGCAAAGTTGACCCCACTCATGGAAGATCTGTTTTGCTACTGAAAAATTCAGAGACCACTCATAAGGCATCAGAATAGTCTGACTTAGCCCATCCGCAAGGATGTTGGACCGTCCCAGAATGTGCGGTTGCGATGAGAAAACGAAAGGTGGAGAACACCCATTCCCACACTCTCATGGCCTCGCAACAAAGGGGGTAAGATCTGGTCCCTCCCTATTTGTTGATATACCAGACCATTGACATGTTGTCTGACTGAACTACAATCGTTCCCAGAAAAAGAAAGGCATGAAGGGCCTGCAATGCTAGAAGGACATCTCTAGGACATTTATGTGCAAGCTGGTCTCTACAGTGGACCACAGGCCTTGGACTGTCCTGCCTGAACAATGCCCCCCAACCCGAGCTGAGAGGCATCCATGGTCACTGTGTCTTGGGTCGGGGCTGGAACAAAGGGTCGTCCCTCCAAAATGTCCAGAGAACACATCCACCATATGAGGGATGACCGACAGACTCGACTGAGTTGAATTGGATATGCCAATGGCAGTTCCAACAGGGACCATTGTACAGCTAGAGTCCACTGTAGAATTCTGATGTGTAACCAGGCACATGGGAGAAGTGTTATGGTCGCTGCCGTTGAGCCTAAGGCCCTCAAAACTGATTCCGCCATTGGAAGATGAGAATGGTAAATCAGGGAGACATGCATCTTCAGGTTTTGCACTCTCTGAGGTCAGGAAGATTTTGCACTGTAAAGTATCTATCCTTGCGCCAATGTAGTCTATCACCTGTACAGGATCTAGGAGTGATTTGGATGCATTGATTGTGATCCCCAAATGCAAGGCAAGGATCAGGAAATAATCCCTGGTTTGGGAGAGTAGATGCCTGGTGGGAGCAGTGAGGAGCCAATCATCCAGGTACAGATAGACCTGAATTCCCTGAAGCCTCAGGTGAGCCGCTACTACCACCATCACTTTGATGAACACCCTGGGGGCTGTGGTGAGACCAAAGGGTAGGGCTCGAAATTGGTAATGATGGACTCCTAGCTGGAAGCAGAGGAACATCCTGTAGCTTCTGTGCATCTTTATGTGATAGTAAGCATCCTGGAGGTCTAATGAGCAAATCCAGCCACTCTCTTGCAGGTACGGCATGATGGACTGTAGTGTGACCATCCAGAACTTCTCTTTGGCAACTGACAGGTTCAGGGTAGAAAGGTCCAGAATGGGCCTTAAGTCCCCCGTTTTCTTTGGCACCAAAAAGAACCTGTAGTAGAAGCCCGATCCAGATTGATCTGGGGGGACGGTTTTGATGCCTCGTTTTTCTAGCAGCTTGGAAATTTCCTGTGCTGCTGCCTCCCTTTGCATGGGTGGTATGTCCGGGAGGTGTTTGGGGGATTTGGGAGGACCCACAAAGGGGATAGAGTATCCTCTGGATATGATCTGAAGCACCCAGTGGTCTGATGTTATGGACTCCCATACCGCTAGATGCAAGGACAATCATCCCCCGACTGCCTCCAGAGTACAGCAGCCAGGTCACCCCCTCAGGGCTGCTGCCCAGGTCTATCCGAGAAAGGATCTCGAGACCCGAAATTCCTCTGACCCCCTCTGCCTCTGGGCTGGCATCCATTCTGTCCCCCTCTGCCTCTGGGGGAAGAAGAGCCCTGAGTATCCCGGGAATACTGTGACCTCTGGAACCACATCTTCTTTTGCCCTCTCTGGTTCCAGGAAAAGGACCTTTGAGGGTTCGAGACGTGGATCCCGACAGCAGACAGTGTCTTCCCATCCTTCTCACTCTGGACTAACGTCTCTTTGATGGTCTTACCAAAAAGAGTAGAGCCGTCATAAGGGGCATTGGTAAAGGATGCCTTGAAAGGTTCTAAGCCAGGCGTTGCGCCTCATGAACAAGCCAGACCCAGCCGCCCAAGCCACTCCTTCAGTAGCATGTGAAAGGAGTCGCATGGACATGTTGGAGACTGCTTTCAAAGTGACCATCCTTGTGGAGAATGAGACCCTGTCCTCCTGCGACATGGACTTAGGGGGAGATGCCTCCAGCTCCTTTACCAGGTCGCGTTGAAGTCTGGTGACATGGGCCAGGTAGTTCAGCACCCTAATAGAAAAGGTAGCTGAAGCATAAACCCACTTCCATAGGCAGTCCATCATCCGTGACTCTAAGTCAGGAGGATGAACCGAGGAACTCTCCTGGGCAAGTTCCTTCTTTGTGGCTGCTGCAACCACCATAGCGTCTACCGGGGAAGACCTTGTTCCATGCTGGCCTATCCGAGGGAGGACTCAAAATCTTGTCGGGCCTTTACGGAATTGGTTCCATGGTGTCAGGCTCCGTCCATGCCCGTGAGGTGACCAGATCCACCAAAGGATCCAAGGGAGGGGACATCCAGGAAGTAGATGGGCCCATGCCGAAAGCCTCCAGGAACATGGACTCATCAGAAGACAGTTTGGGGGCAGACTAACCTCCCCATTGGTGAAGGATTTCTATGATGTCTCCAAAGGAGACATCCTCAGGAGGTGACCTAGGGGAACCTTGTCCATCATCCAAGTCCGTATCCTCGGTGAGGGACCCGGGGGAGTCCAAGTGCCTCCTCTTGCACGTATGCTTGTGAGGCTCTCTGGGGGGGACTCACAAACTCACGAACCGTCTAGGGCTCCTCGAGCATAGGCTCTCTGGTAAAATGATGGGTATCGTAGAAAGAGCCGAAGGGGTCTGGGCAGAGTCCGAGGGGATAGTCAGGGGTCTCAATCCAGCGTAGAGAACCCTTTCTACCACGTCAAATGCCAAGGGAGAGCGAACCTTATGAGAAACCAATAAGGAGGCCGGTCTCCCTGGGCCCGATGAAAGAATCGGAGCCAGGCGGGAAGTGGACAGAGCTCCAAGAAAGGGAACTTGGCCCGACAAAGGCATAGCTAATGAAAAAATTTCCACTCCCTCAGATGTGACACCCAAGCTCCAGCTCCGAGAGCGGCTCGGATCCGAGCTGGTCAGATCTGACATGCTCCAGGCAGTTGTCGGCATCAGGGAAGCAGGTACTGTTGGCGCCAACCCCCTGACTAAAGCCATCCTTGGTTCAGAATACTCTGAACCTGATGGACGGATCGGAGAAGGAGATATCGGTTGGCAAAAAAGGAAGCGAGTTCCCCCTTCCTGAGGAAGTGGGGACTGGCAAGACCCCCATCTGGATCTGAGTATGAATGAACCTCATCATTTTATCCATCTCAACCTCAGACAAAGACCAGGTGGACCTCGACGAGGCCACGAATTCTGATCTTGCAGGTCAGGGCACCGAGGCACTAGAAGCTGAGCATGTCTCCTCTGGCTCTGGGGAAAACCTCGGAGATCGGAGCTGAGGAGAGTCACAGATCCGAGTCTTGACCGGTGAAGGGAGGTCCGGAGACCTCTTGCGGTTTTCCCTCTACTTCAACTCTCTCTCCTTCTCTTTGCCCCTTTTCTGCTCCGCTTCAGCAGGCTTTTGCACAGGAGATTGAGTCTCAGCCTGGGAGGGAGGAGAAGCCAGGGGAAGAGAAGAAGGAGAGGCAGCCACAGCAGCCGCTGTGATCGAAGACGAGGCAACTGTCTCAGACGGGGGAAGAAGGCCTTTCAGGGCCAACTTGGCCTTCCTGTCTTTGAAGGCGCGTGGGTTAAACCCCGCGCATATATTGCAGTCTGTGCTAAGATGGGCCACGCCCAAGCACATAAACACAAAGAGTGTGGCCATCCGCAGGGGATAACTTATGGCCACACTCAGTGCATCTTTTAAATATCAGCTTATCAGCATGGTATCAGAGGAAATAGTAAATGAAAAAAAAATGTTATTTCTTTCTCACTGAGCACACCCACTCACCACACTCACACACAACACACTGAGGGGGGAGGGGAAGCAAAAATACACACAACTACTCTAAACTAAGCTAACAACTCTAAAACTAGAAAACTCGATGCACCAAGTGAAGGGGAGGAGAAAGGGGAACCTACACTATCACTACCTACAGTTTAGAGAGAAAAAGAGATTTTTCAAGTTTTTTATCCACTTACAACTAAGAGCTCTGGAGATCACGATGCTTTAGCTATTCGTGGCAAACGAGATCTGGGGGTTGGAAGGTAGTGGAGGTGTATTATGGGTAAGGGGAGGAGCTTGGAGCTCGAAGCAGATGCTAGTAAAGCTGCCGGCTCAGATCCGATATGGATCCGTTATCCCACAGGATGAAGACCAAATGAAGTAAACTACTTCAGATCAAATCTTCTATTCTCTTGCTGTCATCTGTTAGTCCGTATTGGCAGATTTTACAGTGTAGCCCAAGACCCAACCTTAAGAACTTAAGCAGGGGGTGCTTAACATTTGCTAAGGTTTGGTCTCTCACCACTCTAGCACTTAACTGATTTATCTTTTTCTGAATACCGGAGAGTAATCACTGCACTCTATGCACTACAGCGGAGTTGTAGCGTTCCACTTCTTGGAGTCTCCATCTAGTTTCAAAGTTAAAATAACTTTGTTTAAACCAAAACATCTGCCTGTCACCCAGCCTTAAATGAACTGATACTATGTAATAGGAGTAAAATGAAACCGTCAGTGAAGTCAAAGTACAATTCACTTTGATAACACATCAAGGCCTGGATTTTTTATTTTTTTGGGGGGAAGCGTTTAATAATATCTTTTATACTTTCTAAATAAAAAATTAAAGTCATGGAAAGTAATATGACTATTACAACAACTGTTATAATACTGAATGCTGCCATTTTTGTCTTAGAATTGCAATTGGTACAAGTGCTTTTATAATATTGTTCAAATACTGAAATTATTTTGTCTTGGTCAAACATTAAATCATAACTATAGTCAACAATAGCTGCAGTCCTCTTTTTATGGATATAAAATCATAGAAAAAATTCTATCACTACTGGTATGTAAGTATGCAAATTGCCTAAAATAGTACAGCACTTTTTTGTTCTTACAAAAGATAGTAAACTATGTAGGTAACTTACCAAACTGTAATGTTCAAACAGATCAGTGTTAATGCATTCTTACAATTTGGGACTTTGCCCATCAAAGGAAAATGTCCATTTAGCCAGCCCAAAAAGGCTCATGATCCTTCCCTTGCAAACCATACATCTGTCTGAGGCATGCATCAGCATGCTAGTACAAAAGAACATAAGGGCATGTCATGTACACAGCTTTCTTGCCCTGGGAAAAAACAGACAAAAGCCTAATTTCTTAAATTGGTGTTAGTGAATCCTTACACATTTAAATTAAAAGCAGAGTTAAATCAGATAAAGTACAATGTTCCAAAGGGAAAGGAAATGAATACCCCATCCTGATGAAAAGGCAAAAGTTGGAAATGATAGCCTATGATGGGATGGAGGGAGGGTACAGGTATTGCAATGGTGATCTAGCCAAACATCTACCAGTGTAGTAAGTCACCTGCACAAATGTATTACGTTCTTCATTAGATCATTGTTGCAGTAATTTTACCATTTGGGAAGACTTTCAGAACTTACACCAAATGGGAAGAAGAAGGGGGACACCCTGTGAGATTAAGATGCCATGAAGGACGATATTAGCAAATACAATTCTTGCTTTAGACTAAACATGAAACTTATACTGAATGGACAGAGGACCAAGTGGCAGCTTCAAATATATGTTAGTCCATGCCTTGCAAAAAAAAAAAAAAAGAACATTAAGTGGCTACTGCTTTGATACAATGGACTTTAACTATTGCTGGTAACAGTGTCCCATTATTTTGAGTAAAAGAAGTGAATTGCACTGCAGATCCATTTGAAAATAGTTTGCCTAAATATTTGTAAGCATATTTTCTTTCCAGCAAAGGACACAAAAATAGGCCAGAGTTTCTTGTTTTTTTTTTTTTAAGTCTGAGTTGCCTATGAATTTCTAAAGAATGAATAATCCTTTCTCCCTTGTTTTGAGGATTTAGAAAGAAAGCAGGTAGTTGAATAGAAAATTCAGAAAGCACTTTAGGCATGAAAGAAGTATTAGTTTGAAGATTTACTCAATTCATGTGGGAAAAAATGGAAGAATGCCCAAAAGGGTATGTAACTCAGAAACTCTTCTGAGCTGTAGTTAAGGCTACCAGTAAATCAGTTTTCCAGAGCAAAAACTAAGACGCATTCGAAGCTTTCTCAAAAGGAAAAATTGTTTTTCGTAATACATAGTTCAAATTTCAAGGAGAAGCCACTCTTCTTCTCAGAGAAAAATGTGGATAACCTCCTTGAGAAAGAGTTTAACATGATTGGAGTCTGAAATGGATACAGTATCAAACTTTACACACGTTTCCTATGCTGAGTACTGAACCTCCTTGTCTACCTAGTTATACAATCTGGAGAGCACAGTATTATTCACAAGCTCCACAAGAAAAGTCTTTTTATAACTTCATGCAGTGTTGTTTGTGTAATGTCAACACATTCACAGAATGTTACCTTTGGGTGGAAATGAACAGCAAGTTATGTAAGCCCATCGACTATAAACGTGTATGAATCAGATGCGCCACAGTGGAAGTCTTTTATGTTATCCATTGCTTCCAGTGTATCTACCAAATGTATGGTCCCTGTTTTTGCCCACTTCAAACTAAAACAGAATCATATATACCCCTCTTCTGTATGACAGCTTGAAACAAACCATCTTAAGATCAGAAATGCCGATGTCCATGCAATACACCATCTAATATCTTACCAATTTGGGCATCTCTTTGAAACTGCTTGACACCAGCTTTCACCAAGAACTTTTTGGGGGCAATACTGAGCATCAAAGACTGAAGACCATTTCTATTAGAGAAAAAAGTACTTTTGCTATTACAGTCTCTTTATCTAACTAGCCTACGGTACATACATGATATTAAAGGCATTTGTAACGGCATCCTTGGCCAGACTGCGTATGAGGAAGACTACAGTATCTTAGATATGTGTGGACTATCCTCGAGAGAAAATCATTCCCAAGATATCTGTCATCCATAAGTGCAAACCAACCAAGGAGTTGTTCCTACATGTCTTTCAATCTGCCTTGGTCCTGGCATGGAGTGAAACACATACAATATCAGGTCTGGGAAAAACTGACAGGGGCAAGCATAACTGTGAGGGGGGCATGGCACTGATCTGAGAAATGCTAATTTCCAAGTAACTGCAGAAGCCAGAAACCTGTAGGAGGTGACAACCAACACCAGTTTGATGTGGTACAACCAACACACATCCTAGTCACACACACATACATACTTGAAAATCAGTAATCTGCAGCAGATCAAACAAGTAGGTCTTCCAGCCTGCAATACTGCAAAATGGACATGCAAGTCTTTCTAAAACTACTACTAAAGTGGATAACCCCAATGTTGGGCTTGTTTGCTTACCAAGATACTAATTAGTTAAAGAAAAAGAAGTTATGTACTCACCATAACGTTCCAGCTGAGTAGTTCTACTTCATTTGTCTTCACCCTGTGGGATACCGGATCCATATCGGATCTGAGCTAGCAATCTTACTAGCATCTGCTCCGAGCTCCAAGCTCCTCCCCTTACCCATAATACACCTCCACTACCTTCCAACCCCCAGATTGAGTTTGCTGATCCTTATACTGATAACCCGACCTGATAAAAATACTTTTGACCTATAACTGCAGCCCGCAGGCTGTTCACATGACAAGGTCCGGGGGAAGGATGGAGGGACGGTTGAAGACAACTGAAGTAGAACTACTGAGATGCAACGTTATGGTGAGTACATAATTTCTTTATCTGAAATAGTTTACTTCATTTGATCTTCAACCTGTGGGACAGAGTCCCCAGCTACTAAACTCCTGGGTGGCCCTCATAGAAGGATAATCCGGTTCAACACGGAAACAAAGGATGCTCTCCTCCAAGAAGTCAAATCCAATTTATAATGAGAAATAAATGTATGAGATGAGGACCAAGTAGCTGCAGAACTAATATCCAAAGAGACTCCAGACCAGAATGCTGCAGAAGTAGCCATGGACCTAGTGGAATGAGCTTTCACCTGACCTGGAGGAGACATGCCTCTGTCCTTATAGACCTGAAGGATGCATGATGAAGATGACCTTGGAGATAGGTTTTCCAAAAAGGGTTTATAGAAGGATACAAACAGTTGATCGGATCTACAGAAATTTTTGGTCCTGTGTAAATAAAATCATAACTGTCTATGAACATACAGCAAGCGGAGTTTGTATTCTATTTTGTTAGCAAAATTAGGAAAGAAAACTGGTAAATTGATGGTTTGATTGATATTAACTGGTGATGCCACCTTGGGAAGAAAGGATGGATTGGTCCGAAAGGAAACTCTATCTTTGTGGAAAATCATATAAGTAACTTGGACGGACAATGCCTGCAGTTCTGAAACCCTTTTAGCAGTGGTAATAGCCACCAGAAAAGCGGTTTTGCAAGACAAGAATTTTAGATCTGTGGCTGCAGCAGGTTCAAAAGGTAGAGCGACCAGAGCTCGAAGAACCATAGTAAGGTCCCATGGAGGATCAGGATCGTTGACAGGGGGGAGTAACAGAAAAGTCCCTTTGATAAAGGCTTTGCACACTCTGGAGGAGGCTAGTTAGGCAGAATTCTCACCCACATGAAAATGAGAAATGGCAGCCAACTGAACCTTAACAGTAGAAGAAAGTACAGTTGTGTACACTTACCATAAATATAGATGTTCGAGTGCATTCACTATTGCAGTCATTACATTTGGGTAATCTGCTGGCAGGCTGCAGTCGGCCTGAATAACAAAGTCTTGGGTCCTGCGTCGGTTGTCGGTTGCTGTCTCCTCTTCCATGATGTCAGGTCGTCAGGGGTATAAAACATGCAGCCGACGCCATTTTATTCAGTTTGTCTTGCTCCAGATGTCAGGTGCCCCCCAAATGGAGGGCAAATAAATATATATATATATATATATATATATATATATATATATATATATATATATATATATATAAACAACAAAATATCATAATAGAACAATGACTGGAAACAAGTTCTGTCACGGTATAGATGTTTCTACTGAACAGACATTCTAGCAACAAATTGTGTGGAGGTGTTATGATAGGGATTAAATGCACTTTTAGCAACATAAACTTTACCTTCATCTAAAAGCAAATACACCACAAAGGTTTTAGAATATAGTGAAGGAAAGAGAAGTTATAGAAAAGGGGGATGGCGGGTGGGTAACCCGGACTGCAACAGTGAATACACTCGAACATCTACATTTATGGTAAGTGTATACAACTGTACTATGTTCTTCGTGTTTCACTGTTGCAGTCATTACATTTGGATAGAATCCCAAAGCTATGGATGGGAGGATGGAACTAAATAGCATTAGGAGTGGCTATAAGGCCCTGCAGAACTGCAGTGGCAAAGCCTGCCCTGGATTTGGAGAAGAAAGGCAAATTATAATGCTTTGTGAAGGTATGAACAGAGCTCCAAGTAGCAACTTCTAGAATGTCTTTGGTTGGAACTCCTCTAAGAAAGGCTGCTGAGGTAGAGGCAGCCCTGGTGGAATGTGACCTGATTCCCTTGGGCACAGGTTTACCATGGTGCAAATAGCAGAAACGACTGCAGTGGCTTATCCATGTAGAAATAGTCTGCTTTGATATAGCCTTCCCCTCTGATCCTGAAGCAAATGCCACTAGTAGTTGCTCAGACTTTCTTATAGATTTGGTCCTGTTTAAGTAGAATCTTAGTTGTCTGTGTACGTCCAATGAATGCAGAATCCACTCCTCCTTGTTCTGCGGATTTGGGTAAAATGTTGGCAGGCGAATTGTTTGGTTAAGAGCCACACTGGATACCACCGTAAGTGTAAAGGAAGGATTGGTCCTGAGGAACACCCTGTATGGGTAAAATGTAATAAAAGGCTCCACAGTCATGAGAGCCTGTAGTTCTGAAACCCTTCTTGCTGAAGTGATTGCCAAGAGGAAAGCTGTTTTCCAAGATAAAAATTTTATATCTGCAGTAGCTGCTGGTTCAAAAGGAGGCAGGGTGAGTTTTTCCATCACAAAATAGAGGTCCCACACAGGAGTTGGTGATCTTCTGGGAGGCCTTACATTTTTGGCCCCTCTAAGATACTGTTTTAGCAGAGGATGAGAAAAGAGGGGCAGCTCCGTGTTGTAATGAGCCGAGATGGCAGAGGCATGGATTTTTATAGAAGAAAAAGATAGACCCTTGTCAAGCATCTCAGTCAAGTATTGTAAAATCTGAGGCATATTTGGTTTTGTTGTGTCCGTTCCATGTGCTTGGTTCCAAGCACAGAATCTCTTCCATTTATCAGCATAAGATTTTCTAATACTAGGCCTTCTGGCTTCCAAAATGACATCCATCACAGATTTACTGAGAGGTGTTGCTTGAATAATTAAATGATCAGCCATGCAACAAGGTTCAGAGTTTGGAGCTGAGTGTGCAGAATTTGATTGTTCTGCTGAGACGGTAGATGAGGTATTTGAGGCAAGTACCAAGGAGGAAGTTGAGACATATTCCTTAGAATTGGGTACCAGTGCTGGCGAGGCCAGTCCGGAGTAATCAGGATCATTTTTTTTTTTCTGTCTGACCTTTAGTAAGACCTTGGAGAGAAGAGGCAGAGGGGGAAAGGCATAGACTGATAGGTTTTTCCAACTGAAGGATAGGGCATCCACTTTCCATGCTTGTCTGTGATAAGTCTTTGTACAGAATTTGTCCAGTTGATAATTTTGGGGAGAGGCAAATAGATCTATGTCTGGGCTCCCCCATTTCTGTGTTACCATACTGAAGATTTGTGGATCCAGTTTCCACTCATGTGGGTCCATAAGATTTCTGCTTAGGTCGTCTACCAGAGTATTTTGTTTTCCTGGCAGGAATTGAGCTTGAAGATGTACTTGGTAAGTCAAAGCTGTGTTCCACAATGCCATGGCTAGTCTGCAAAGGGGGTAGGAATGCATACCCCACTGCTTGTTTATGTACCACATAACCGTGGTGTTGTCCGTCTTTATCAGTAGTTGTCCTGGATGAAGTAAGTCCTTGAAGGCTGTCAGAGCATTCTGAACAGCTAGCATCTCTTTCTGGCTGATATGCAGATGCATTTGTTTTGGGCTCCATATGCCGTGAATGCATCTCCCCACCAGGTGGGCCCCCCAAGCATAGTCTGATGTGTCTCTAGTTAGGGTTTGGGTGGCAGTCCCTTGTTTTGGTGACATGCCTCTGCCCACCAAAGAAACTCCTGTTGTAAACACAGAATGAGAGGAATCATTGTTTCCAGACTGTGACAATGTTGACTACATAAACTTTTTAGGTACCATTGAAGTTTCCTCATATGCAGTCTTGCATATGGAATTAGCAGAATGCAGGATGCCATGAACCCCAAAGCCTGCAGAATTTGTCTTGCAGTTAACTGGGATTTTGTTGTCATCTGTTTGAAGTATGTTGTTGGTTGCCTTTGTTTGTCTGGTGTAAGGTAAGCCATCTGGGCAGTTGTATTTAAGATTACACCTAGGAATGTAATTATTTGAGAGGGTACCAGTTGGGATTTCTTTTCGTTTATTGTGTACTCTAGGCATGTTAGAAGCCTTTTTACAAATGCCAGATGTTGAAGACGAATGTCCTTTTTCTCTGCTTGAATAAGACAGTCGTCCAGGTAAGGATAAATTTGTATGCTTCTTTGTCTGCAAAATGCAATTACTGGTGTAGGCACTTTGTAAAGACCCTGGGCGCAGTAGATAAGCCAAAGGGCAGTGCAGAGAATTGGTAATACAAAAAACCTGCCTTGAAGCGGAGGTATCTTCTGCATGATTCCCTTACTGGGATATGCAGGTATGCCTCTTTTAAGTCTAGAGTCACTAACCAAGCGTTCCTGCCCAGCATAGGCAGTAGCTGTTGTAGAGTCAGCATTATGAATTTTGGAATGTCCAGGAATGTGTTCAAAATCGATAAGTCCAACACTGGACGCCAGGCATTGTCTTTTCTGGGTACCAGGAAAAGTCTTGAATAAAAACCTTGTCCTTTTTCCTGTTCTGGTACTGGTTGAATAGCCCCCATATCCATGAGGGACGTAACTTGTTTCTGAGCCACTGCCCATTGATTTTGTGGCAGATCTGACCAACCGTTTGGAATTGGCAAAGTATGGAAATGAAATCTGTACCCCTGGGATACTATGTTTAATACCCAATTGTCCTGGGTAATTAACTGCCAATTTTGAGCATGAAGTGCTAATTTTCCCCCCAAGGGGGCTGCCAAAAGATAAGTGCTTGGTGAAGGTAGAGGGAAGTCATTGAGACTGCTTACTGTAGGGTTGTGCTTTGTCTCCTCCAGATTTGGAGGTGGACGCACCCCATTGCTTTGACCTGTAAGAACCCTGTGACTGGTATCTAGAGCCTTTTGAGTGCCTGGATTTGCCTTGAGAGGCTCTGTTGGACACAGGAAAGGACCAATTTTTAGTAGGCCAGTGCCTACTGAACCTGTGTGGCTGCACTTGTAAGAAATCTTTTACTGTTTGCATAGATTTAAGACCTCTTCTGCCTTATTACCAAACAGAGTATCATGCTGTAAAGGGGCATCCAACAATTTAGCTTTAACATGATCAGGCAGATTTTGCTCCTTGAGCCAGGCATGCCTTCTAATCACAGATCCAGTAACTGTGGCCCTGCAAGAGGCCTCCAAGGAATCAGAACCACATTGCAAAGTATGTTTTCCAACCTGTTCTGCTGCATGCAATAATTCATGTAATTCTTTATTTTCCACACAATCAGAAATCAACATCATTTTCTGTTTCAATAAACCCATAACATGCTGTTGATATTTAAGCATATGAAAATGGCAGTTTCAGGCCCTAACTGCCAAGGTTGCAGGCGTATAAACCTTCTTTCCCCATCTATCCAGCTCCCTGGAATCTCTATCAGAGGGGGTAGGATTTTTGGCTGTAGAGGCCTTTACACCTTTGGGACCCTTTGAGACAGTCTCAGGATCAGCAGCAGGATTTTTGAATAGAAATTTGTGGGAGTCAGGAACTCTGTAATATCTGTCTGGCTTAACAGAAGCCGGAGGTAGGGAATCAGGAGCCATGCTTAATTCCAAAAACACATCATCAACAATGTCTAATACAGGAAGTATTGCCAAAGGCCTTTGCTGAGGAGGAAGAAGGAAATCCCTAAGCCTTTTTTTTTTTGATTCAGAGAAATCCTGACTCTCCCAATGAAAATGTGCCCTTAAAGTATGAAAGGTTTCTCTAAAAGAATAATCCTCAGGAGGAGATGCAGATGGGATGGATTCTTCTGCATCTGAATCCTCATAGGGTGGAATAGAAAATTCCTGATCAGAAGAGGAATCAGAAGAAATGGAAACCTGATCTGAAGATTCATAATCAGTGTCTTGCCTAGGCCTCTTAGTAGGGGGGGGGGGGTTGTGAACCCCTGATCAAGGTAAATAAGTCCTCAGCCATTTTGATCATCTGTGTTTTAGGCATAGGGGCCTGAGCACGTGGCTCATGCATCATTTTTTTAGACTTAGAAAATGTTTTTGATCTTGTTTTTGAAGCTGGCGTCGGTTTTAGATAAAAATGTTGAGGCCTGAAAACACCCTCAGAGGCCGGTGCCTGCTCAGCGGCTCTGGACCCATCCAAGGGACAGACATCCATGGGTTCAATACTCTTGAGAATCTCGCAGCATACCGGACTCTGCATGGGTCTCGGCAGAGGCCTGCGATTCAAAGGTAGTGGGTATCAGGGGCTACAAAAGCACCTCACTGAGTACCAGCGAACCGGCGACTGGCTTAGGAGAAGCTTCGTCGTCGGTTTTGGACCTCGGCGGTCTGTCTCTGTCTTTTTCTTCACATTTTTTGTGAACTCCGGTAGTCGGATTGCTAACTGATGACATTTCAGGGTAATTAAATCTGGATCCAAAATATTTTGAAGCAAAAATATACCGATGCTTAATAGTGCGTTGGTTAAATCTAGCCTAAAACCGACAGCAAGGCATGTTATGATCTGGGCCTAGACAAGGAATACAGTACAAATGAAAATCCTTATGAGGTATTTGCTTCCCACAAGTAATGCAATTATTAACTTTTACTGATATCGGTAAGGAGCAAGAAAAAGATTCCCCAATGGGGTACTTAGCTTTAGTTGAAGACTTTGGTTCTGAAACTCGAATGCGAAAATTTCAGGAGTCAGCCAACTGGCACTTGCGAACTGCTTCTGCTTCGGGCACCGTGTGGCAAGAAAGACTGAATAAAATGGCGTTGGCTGCATGTTTTATACCCCTGATGACCTGACGTCATGGAAGACGAGACAGCAACTGACGCAGGACCCAAGACTTTGTTATTCAGGCCGACTGAGGGCAACCTGCCAGCAGATTACCCAAATGTAATGACTGCAACAGTGAAACACGAAGAACATCTAGCTTCCTGTTGAAAAATATCATCTAGGGTCTAAACTCCACTGAGAAACCCAAAAGGAAAAACGTTTCCATTTACTGCGATAAAACTTCCTGGTTGAAGACTTATGAGCAGCCACCAGAATAGACCTAACTAAAGAGGATAATCCAGGAGTCCTAGCGATCATGGGAACTGAAGCAGCCAAGCTGTAAGCTTCAAACTGTCCAGGTTTGGATGAGGAACCCCCGATGGGTGTGAAATCAGATCCTGAATGGGATCCAAGATCCAGGGCAGAGCTAGAAGGTGAGACCAAAGGGAGGGAAACCATACCTGGCAAGGCCAAAACATGGTAAGGAGGATCACTTTGCTCCCCAGTCGATGAGCTTTCTGTAGAAACCTCAGAATAAGAGGTACTGGAGGGTAAGCATACAGAAGACCGGGAGGCCAAGCATGGACTAGAGCATCTCTGGGGGACTCCCCGGCAGGGGGTTCAGAGCAAAAAAAGTACAGCTGTGTACACTAACAATAAATGTAGATGCTGGGGTATATTCACTGTTGCAATCATCACATTTGGGTTATCTGCCTGCAGGTAGCCCTCAGCTGGCCTGAATACCAGAGTCTTTGGATTTCTGCATCGGATGCTGTCACTTCTTCCATGATGTCAGGGGTATAAAACATGCAGCCGATGCCATTACGTCATTTTTTCTTGCCCCAGATGTCAGGTGCCCCCACAATAGGAAGCAATTATAGGGTATGGAACACCCCCAGAAAAAAGCAAATACACATGATATAGTATATGCCAAAAAAAGAGGAAAGGTAAAAGTCAAGAGAAGACAGGTAGCTGGAGGGAGGGTAACCAGGATTGCAATGCAACAGTGAATACAATCAAACATCTACATTTATGGTAAGTGTACAAAACTGTACTATGTTCTTCATGTTTCACTGTTGCAGTCATCACATTTGGGTTGATTCCCAAAGCTAAGGAAGGGTGGAGGTAGTTAAAAAGTATTAGGGCTGGCAATAAGGCCAGCTCTGGATTTAGAAAAGATAGGCAGGTGGTAATGCTTGATGAAAGTATGTACAGAGCTCCAGGTTGCAGCTTCCAGGATGTCCCTGGTAGGGACTCCTCTTAAAAATGCAGTAGAGGCAGATGCAGCCCTGGTGGAATGTGTTCTTATCCCCTGTGGGGTAGGTTTTTCATGGCATCTGTAGCAGAAATGGATGCGATGTGCTATCCATTTGGAAATGGTTTGCTTTGAAATGGCCTTCCCCTCTGCCCCTGCAGCAAAGCTAACTAGCAGCTGGTTGGATTTTCTGAGAGACTTAGTCCTGTCCAAATAGAATCTAAGCTGTCTGTGTACATCCAGAGAATGCAGTACCCTTTCCCCTTTATTCTGAGGATTAGGGAAAAAAGTAGGCAAATGAATGGACTGGTTTACAGCCACACTAGACACCACCTTGGGCATAAAGGATGGATTAGTCCTGAGGGAAACCCTGTCCGCATGGAAGATAATGAAGGGCTCCACTGCCATGAGGGCCTGCAGTTCAGACACTCTTCTTGCTGAAGTGATGGCTAGAAGTAAGGCTGTTTTCCAAGAAAGGAATTTTAACTCTGCTGTAGCAGCTGGTTCAAAGGGGGGGGGGGTGAGTTTTTCCAATACAAAGTTAAGGTCTCAGACTGGAGTGGGATCTCTCCTGGGGGGGTCTTAAATTTTTGGCCCCTCTAAGGAACTGTTTTAGCAGGGGGCGAGAGAAGAGGGGTGGCTCAGTATTATAATGTGCTGATACGGCAGAGACATGAATCTTAATTGAAGAGAAGGACAGGCCATTGTGGAGAATTTCTGTTAAATAATCTAGAATATGAGGTAGGCTGGGCATCGTTGTGCCCATCCCCTGAGCTTGGCTCCAGGAACAGTATTTTTTCCACTTTTCTGAATAGGATTTTCTAGTACTAGACCTCCTTGCCTCAAGAATGACATCCAGTACCTGCTTACCGAGGGCTGCTGGAGGTGAGCTCAGGGAATTAGCCAAGCTGCAAGGTTGAGGGTTTGAAGCTGAGGGTGCAGAATCTGGCCCGCCTGCTGGGACAGCAGGGAAGGGGTCTGAGGCAGGTGCCAAGGTTGTAGCACTGTCAGACTGCGCAAAGGGGGTACCAGTGCTGGTGTGGCCAGTCTGGTGCAAACAGTATTGTCCTTGGCTTGTCCTGTTTGATCTTTAGTAGAACCTTCAAGAAGAGAGGCAGAGGAGAAAAAGGCATAAAATGAGAGGCTTTCCCAAGAAAAGGACAGGGCATCCACTTTCCAAGCTTGACTATGGGGAGTTCTGGTAGAGAATTTGTTCAATTGGTAGTTCTGAGGGGAGGCAAATGGGTCTACCTCTGGTGTCCCCCATTTGCTCCTCAAGAGTTTGAATATTTTGGGTTCCAGTTTCCATTAGTGTGGGTACATGAGATTTCTGCTTAAGTCGTCTGCCAAAGAATTTAGTTTGCCTGGCAGGAATTGAGCTTGTAGGTTCACCTGGTAGCTCAAGGCTGTATTCCACAGAGCCATGGCTAGTCTGCAGAGTGGGTAGGAATGGGTTCCCCCCTGCTTATTTATGTACCACATAACTGTGGTGTTGTCTGTCTTTACCAATAGTTGTCCTGGAAGAATAAGGTTTTTGAAGGCTGTCAGAGCATTCTGTACAGCTAACATTTCTTTCTGATTGATATGCAGGTGCATCTGTTTTGGGTTCCATTTGCCCTGAATGCATTGCTCTGCTATGTGAGCCCCCCATGCATAGTCTGATGTGTCTATTGTTAGGGTTTGGGCAGCAGGGGGTAGAGTGAAAGGGAGTCCCTTGTTGTGGTAGCAGGCCTCTGCCCACCAAAGGAATTCTGCCCTTAGGCAAGGAATGATAGGAATCATTGTTTCCAGGTCCTGAGAATGTTGACACCGTAG
Organism: Protopterus annectens; assembly: GCF_019279795.1. NCBI lineage: Eukaryota > Metazoa > Chordata > Ceratodontiformes > Protopteridae > Protopterus > Protopterus annectens. Next base: position 595,413,009 of record NC_056727.1, on the reverse strand, counting down.
ACTTTTTGGATACCATTGAAGTTTCCTCATATGCAGTCTTGCATATGGAATTAACAGAATGCAAGAGGCCATGAATCCCAGGACTTGCAGGATTTTCCTTGCAGATAGCTGGGTTTTTGTGGCCAGTAGTTTGAGGTAGTTTGTCAAATTAACTTGTTTCTCTGGAGTGAGGAATGCCATCTGGGAAGCTGTGTTCAAGCTTGCTCCCAGGAATACAATCTGTTGGCAGGGTAATAGGTGTGATTTCTTCTCGTTGATGGTGTACCCCAGAGAGGTTAGAAGTCTCTTTATAAATGCCAGTTGTTGTAATAGCAAGTCCTGAATCAGGCAATCGTCCAAGTATGGGTAAATCTGAATATTTCTCTGCCTGCAAAATGCAATGGCTGGAGCTAGGCACTTTGTGAATATCCTGGGTGCAGTAGATAAGCCAAAGGGAAGTGCAGAGAACTGATAGTGCATGGAGCCTGCCCTGAAGCATAGGTATTTTCTGCAGGATTCCCTTACTGGGATGTGCAGGTAAGCTTCTTTTAAGTCTAGAGTTGCCAGCAAGGCATCCTTGGCTAGCATAGGAGGAAGTTGTTGAAGAGTTAGCATTTTGAATTTTGGAACCACCAGAAAGGTGTTGAAAATAGAAAGGTCCAGGATAGGACACTAGGAGTTCTCTTTTCCAGGAACCAGGAACAGTCTTGAATAAAACCCTTGTCCCCTTTGTTCTGCTGGGACAGGCTGAATAGCCCTGATACTGAGGAGAGAGAGTACTTGTTTTTGGGCCTCCACCCACTGGTTTGGGGGGAGGTCTGACCATTCAATTGGGGATGGGAGTGAGTGGAACTGGAATCTGTATCCTAGGGTAACTATGTTTAAAACCCATTTGTCCTGGGTAATGAGTTCCCAGTTTTTTTGCATGCAGGGCAAGCTTTCCTCCTAAGGGAGGAAGTAGTTGAGCAAGACTTGGAAGAGTTAAGGATAAGTCATTGTGCCATTTTTCCATGGGGGGGTGGCTTACTACTCCTTGCTTTGGAAGTGGGGGCGCCCCACTGCTTAGATCTGTGCATAGCCTGAGACTGAAGTCTTGGTGGTCTGCTGCTCCTGGGTTTGGACTGAGAAGGCCTGAAAGGGACTGGAAAGGACCAGTTCTTTGAAGGCCAATGTCTACTGAATCTAGGTGGCTGTATTTGTAAGAAACTTTAATAGTTTGCATAGATTTAGATTTTTCCTCTATCCTTTTGAGGACGACTTCTGCTTTTTTGCCAAAAAGGTGCTCTTGGTTTAAGTGTGCATCCAGTAATTTAGCTTTAACATGATCTGACAAGTTTTGTTCCTTAAGCCAAGCATGCCGTCTAAGTACAGACCCAGTAACAGCAGCCCTGCAAGATGTTTCTAAAGCATCAAAACCACATTGCAAAGTATGTTTGCCTACTTGGTCAGCAGAATGCATTAACTCTTGTAAATCTTTGTGTTCAGCACAGTCAGGAATCAACATCATTTTCTGTTTAATTAATCCCATAATATGCTGCTGATACTTTAACATATGAAACTGGCAATTTAAAGCCCTAATGGCCAAAGTAGCAACTAAAGCTCTAGAATCCCTATCAGAAGGGGTAGGATTTTTGGCAGTTGTAGCCTTAATGCCTTTTGGTCCTTGGGAAATGGTCTCTGGATCCGCAGTACGATTCTTGAACAGGAATTTGTGAGAGATAGGTAGCAGGAGGCAAAGTGTCTGGGGTAAGGCTGGATTCCAAGAAAATGTTATCTGCAATCTCCAGAACAGGAGGGATAGCTAGAGGCCTGTGTTGAGGCAGGTTTAAAAATTCACTAAGTCTCTTTTTGGACTGTGAAAAGTCCTGGCTTTCCCAGCGAAAATGCTCCCTAAGGGTATGCAAGGTTTCCCCAAAAGAAAAATCCTCTACATCAGAATCCTCATAAGTAGATAAGAGTAAATACTGGTAGTCAGAAGAAGTAGAGATATCGGATTCCTCCTCAGAAGAATCAGAAAGAAAATCAGTTCTAGGTCTCTTAGAAGGGGAAGGCTGGTTTCCCCTAATTAAGGTAATCAGGTCTTCAGCCATTATAATCATTTGTTTTTGTGGCATATTGGCCTGAGAATGCACTTTGGTCGTCGGTTTTCTACGCTTAGTGTGAGCTTTAGGCCTGAGAAGTTCGGAATTCTTAGCTTAAAATGAAGTCGTCGGTTTAATATGAAAATCGGTAGGCCTGAATACACCCTCATAAGCCGGTGCCTGCACAGCAGCTTTGGACCCATCCAAGGTAGAGACATCCGCAGGTTCTATAGTCGAAGAAGCATCTCATGGCATACCGGAATCCGAATGAGTCTCAGTAGAGGCCTGTGAATAAGTAGTAGCGGACATCAGGGGCTGCAAAAGCACCTCACTGAATACCGACAGACTGGTGACTAGCTTAACGGTAGTATCGTCGGCAGCTTTGGACCTAAGCAGTCTGACTCTGTCTTTATCCTTGCATTTTTTCGGAAGACCAGTAGTCGGATGGCTTAAGGAAGCCATTTCGGAGTAGGGAGATCAAGAAGGAAAGTATTTAGCTACAAAAAAGCCCGACAACAAATAGTTCAAGCGTTGAACAAGGCACAAAACCGACAGCGAGGGATGTCGTGGTCTGGGCCTACACAGGTGATGCAGTAAGAATGAAAATCTCTATGAGGTATTTGCTTTCCACAGGCAATACAATTGTTAATTTTTTCTGACATTGGTTATAGCAAGAAAAAAGGAACCCCACCGGGGTAATTATCTTTTTGAAGACTTTAGGTCTGAAACTCGAAAATGAAAATTTCAGGATTCGGCCGACCGGCACTTGCGAACTGCTTCTGCTTTGGGCACTGCACGGCAAGAAAGACTGACATAATGGCGTCAGCTGCATGTTTTATACCCCTGATGACCTGACGTCAAAGAAGAAGCGACAGCATCCGATGCAGAAATCCGAAGACTCTGGTATTCAGACTGGCTGAGGGCTACCTGTAGGCAGATAACCCAAATGTGATGACTGCAACAGTGAAAGACGAAGAACATCTTGCTACACTTCATGGTGGAAGGAGATGCAAAGAGATTGCAGCAAGGCTGACCCCACTCCAGAAAGATCTGCTCTGCTACTGAAAGATTCAGAGACCACTCATAAGGCATCAGAATAGTCAGACTTAACCTGTCCGCTAGAATGCTGGACCTCAGAATGTGTGTTGCGATGAGAAAATGACCAGTGGAGATCGCCCATTCCCACACTCTCATGGCCTCGCGACAAAGGAGGTAAGATCTGGTCCCTACCTGTTTGTTGATATACCAGACCACTGACATGTTGTCTAACTGAATTTAAATGGTTCCCAGAGGAAGAAAGGCATGAAGGGCCTGCAACACTAAAAGTACCACCCTCATCTCTAGAACGTTTATGTGTAAGCTGGTCTCTACAGGAGACCACATGCCTTGGACTGACCTGCCCGAACAATGCCCCCCCACCCAAGTTGGGAGGTGTCCGTGGTCACTGTGGCTTGGACAGGGGCTGGAACAAATGGTCATCCCTCCAAAATGTCCGGAGAACACATCCACCAGAGATGGGATGACCAACAGTCTCAACTGAGTTGCATTGATACGACAATGGAAGTTCCAACAGGGACCACTGTACAGCTAGTGTCCATTGTAGAATTCTCATATGTAACTGGGCACACGGGAGAAGCATTATGGTTGCTGCCATTGAACCTAAGGCCCTCAACACTGATTCTGCTGATGGAAGATGAGAATGGTAGATCAGAGAGACATGCATCCACAGGTTTTGTACTCTCTCCAAGGTCAGGAAGATTTTGCACTGTAATTTATCTAGCCTTGCCCCAATGTAGTCTATCACCTGGACAGGATTTAGAAGTGATTTGGATGCATTGATTGTGATCCTCAAATGCAGGGCAAGGTTTAAGAAATAATCCCTGGTTTGAGAGAGTAGACGCCTAGTGGGAGCAGTGAGCAACCAATCGTCCAGGTACGGATAGATCAGAATCTCCTGAAGCCTTAGGTGAGCCGCTACCACTGCCATCACTTTGGTGAACACCCTGGGCGCTGTGGTGAGACCAAAGGGTAGGGCTCAAAATTGGTAATGATTTACTCCTTGCCAGAAGCGGAGAAACCTCCTGGAGCGTCTGTGCATCTTTATGTGATAGTATGCATCCTGGAGGTCTAACGAGCACATCCAATAGCTCTCTTGCAGGTATGACGTGATGGACTACAGTGTGACCATCTGGAATTTTTCTTTGGCTACTGACAGGTTCAGGGTAGATAGGTCCAGAATGGGCCTTAAGTCCCCCGTTTTCTTTGGCACCAAAAAGAACCTGGACTAGAAGCCTGATCTGGACTGATCTGGGGGAATAGTTTCAATGGCTTGTTTTTCTAGCAGCTTGGAAATTTCCTGTGCTGCTGCCTCCCTTTGCATGGGTGGTACGTGCGGGAGGTGCTTGGGAGGAGCCACAAAGGGGACAGAGTATCCTCTGGATATGATCTGAAGTACCCAGCGGTCTGATATTACAGAGTCCCATGCTGCCAGGTGCAGGGACAATCGTTCCTCGACTGCCTCCAGAGAGGAACAGTCGGGCCACCCCCTCAGGGTTGTTGTCCGGGCCTGTTCGAGAACGGTTCTTGAGGCACAAAATTCCTCAGACCCCCTCTGCCTCTGGGTCGGCATCCATTCTGTCCCCCTCTGCCTCTGGGGGAAGAAGAAAAAGAAGAGCCCTGAGTGTCCCGGGAATACTGTGACTTCCGGAACCACATCTTCTTTTGCCCTCTCTGATTCCGAGAAAAGGACCTTTGAGGGTTCGAGAAGTGGATTCCGACAGCATACAGTGTCTTCCCGTCCTTCTCACTCTGGACTAAAGTCTCTGACGGTCTTACCAAAGAGAGTAGAGCCGTCATAAGGGGCATTGGCAAAGGACTCCTTGAAAGGCTCCGAAAACTGACATAGTCTGAGCCAGGGGTTGTACCTCATGGACACGCCAGATCCTGCCGACCTAGCCACTCCTTCAGTAGCATGTGAAAGGAGTTGCATGGGCGTATTGGAGATTGCTTTCAAGGTGGCCATCATCACGGAGAACAAGTCCCTGTCCTCCTGCGACATGGACTTAGGGGGAGACTCTGCCAGTTTCTTGACCAGGTCACGGAGTCTCGTGACATGGGCCAGGTTAGTTCAGCACCCTAACAGAAAAGGTAGCTGAAGCATAAACCTGATTCCCTAAGTGGTCCATCATCTGCGACTCTCGGTCAGGAGTATGAACCAATGAACTCTCTTGGGCAAGTTCCTTCTTTGTGTATGCTGCTACCACTATGGGGGAGGTCTTGTTCCATTCTGGCCTATCTGAAGGTGGACTCAAGGTATTGTCAGGCCTTTTGGGGAGGTGTCCGGCTCCTTCCAGGCCCGCCAGGTGACCAGGTCCTCCAAGGCATCTGCAGGAGAGAACACCCAGGAAGTAGATGGGCCTGTGCTGAAAGCCTCCAGGAACACGGACTCGTCAGAAGAAGGTTTGGGGTGGACCAACCTCCCCGTTGGTGAAGGATTTCCATGATGTCTCCAAAGGAGACATCCTTGGGAGTTGACGTGGGGGAACTTTCTCCATCATCCAAATCCGTATCCTCGGTGAGGGACTCAGGGGAGTCCAAGTGCCTCCTCTTACATGTGTGCTTGCAAGGCACATCTCCTCTGGGGCTCTCCAGGGGGAACTTGCAAGCCACTTGTTCCTCAGGGGGAACTGTCTGGGGCTCCTCGTGCATGGGCTGTCCCTCTGGTAAAATGATGGGATTCGTAGAAAGAGCCGAGTTAGTCGGGGCGGAGTCCGAGGGGATAGTTAGGGGTCTCAAGACAGTGGAGAGAACCCTTTCTACTACATCAAACGCTGAGGGAGAACGAACCTCCTGGGGAACCAATAAGGAGGCCGATCTGCCCGGGTCCAAAGACAGAATTGGAGCTGGGCCCGAAGTGGACAGAGCTCTGAGGGAGGGAACTTGGCCTGACAAAGCCGAAGTCGATGAAAAAAGTTCTGCTCCCTTGGATCAGACTTCCAAGCTCCAGCTCCGAGAGCATCTCGGATCCGAGCTGGTCGGATCCAACACTCTCCAGGCAGCTGTCAGTGTTGAGGAAGCAGCCGAAGTGTTGAGGAAGAAGGAGCCGACCCCCTGAATAAAGCCATCCTAGGATCCGAGTACTCCGAACCTGGTGGACGGATCAGAGAAGGAGTGATCGGTGTAAAAAAAAGGAAGCCGGCTCCCCCCTCCAGAGGGACAGGGGGCTGCCAAGACCCCCATCTGGATCTGAGTACGAATGAACCTCCTCATCATTTTATCCATGTCGACTTCCGATATGGACCTCATGGACCTCGGTGAGGCCACGGACTCTGACCTTGCGGGTCAGGGAACCAAGGCCCTATATGGGGATCATGTCTCCGCCTGCTCTGGGGAAAATCTCAGAGATTGGAGCTGAGGGGAGTCACAGATCCTATGCTGACTCTTAGCAGGTGAAGGGAGGTCTGGAGACCTCTTAAGTTTCTCAGGCTTGGATTCTGGCTCTCTCTTCTTCTCTCTGCCCCTTTTCTGCTCCACTTCCACAGGCTTTGAAACAGGAGCTTGAGTACCAGCCTGGGAGGGAGGAGACGCAAGGGCAAGAGAGGAAGGAGAGGCAGCCACAGCAGCCGCTGTGACTGAAGCAGAGGATGAGGCAGCCACCTCAGAAGTGGGAAGAAGGCCTTTCAGGGCCAACTTAGCCCTCCTGTCTTGATCGCGCACAGGTTAAAACCCGTGCGTATAGAGCAGTCGGTACTGAGATGGGCAACACCCAAGCACATTACACAAAGAGTGTGGCCATCTGCTGGGGACAGCTTATGGGCACACTCAGTGCACCTTTTAAATACAGGCTTATCAGCCATTCAGACAAGAGAGGGAAAACAAGTAGTTTCAGAAAAAAATTATCAGTTTTCCCACTTACGCCACTCACCACACTCACAGACAGAACACACTGAGGGGGGAGGGGAAGCAAGTACACTAACCAACTAAGCTAAACTAAGCTAAACAACCATAAAGTTTAATCACACGACACACTAAGTGAGGGAAGGAAAAAGGGAACCTATACTAACCACTATACCACAAATATATAGAGGAAAAAGGCTTTCTAAAAGCTTTCAAAAAACCCACTTACTACTCGGAGCTCAAGATCACAATGCTTCAGCTAGCCGTGGCAAATGAGATCTGGGGGTTGGAAGGTAGTGGAGGTGTATTATGACTAAGGGGAGGAGCTTGGAGCTCGGAGCAGAGGCTAGTAAGATTGCTGGCTCAGATCCGATACGGATCCGGTATCCCACATGTTAAAGACCAAATGAAGTAAACTACTTCAGATCTTCTTTTCAAGGCATGTGTTCAAAGAAGCCCGGGCAGTGAATTCCTTCATATGCTTAGAGTACCAGGGGGTGTTATATGCAAGTTATTTCTACCAAGAGTGCTTCTAAAAGAAAGAAAAGTAAAGGGCAATACTCACTCAAATATTTTTTTTTATTTTATTTTGAATTAACGTGTTCTTTTTATATTTCTGGGTGTCACAGCATGTGATTACTCTGCACTTTCCTCCGGTGTGCCAACAACTTTAATTTGGTTCCATTCAAACTGTCCTGTTATAAGCCAAGGTAAAATTTTTTTTTCTCAGTTGGTTCAGCTGAGCACGGAAGGATCCTAAATCTTAACAAATTTCTGTACCATACTAATCCAACAAGGAGAAACCCATAGTGACCTAAACTTCAAAAGTTGCAAGTAGGTAGCTTGGATTATCTCAGCTTAATCTGCTTTTGGGACCGATACCCTGCAGGTGGCCATAAAAAAAAAAAAAAAACATCACCATGAAATGTCACCTGGTTAAATGGAAAGTTTTTTGCTGTGGTGCACAAACAATAAAACAGGATCCACTGCCACATCAATGCATATAAGTCCTAAAGCACCTAAGCTGTTTGAGAAGGGTTTGACTTGTACCTCAATTAAGATGCACCTGCCAGCCAGTGCAGCTTGTCCCCCCACTGATCCTCTTTGGTGTCTATCACAAAAGTTAAACACATTTTGAAGAGGGATCCTTCATCTAAGATTAGCCAGGAGATCAACTCCCCTCTAATGACTTGACGTTCATTTCGGAGAAACTGATCTTGACAGCTTTATAAAGATGACATTTCTACAGCATTATTTTTACTTTTTTTGCCTTGGAAAATCTTGTTCTTGGTGGCCACTACCATCATCTCTGAGCTGCAAGATTTGAAGTGCAAAGAGCAACACAAAACATTCAAAATTGACACAGCAGTACCCACAATCGATCCCTCTTTCATAGTAAAGATAGTCTCGCAGAAGGCAATAAATCAAGCCATTAAACAATATTTTGTTCTTCAGCCACAGAACAAGAGGGAAGGTTTCAACACTTAATAGATGTGCACAGGTAACTGAGATATTGCACTGAAAGGACAAGAGAACACAGACACAGTGACAAACACTTTGCTTCACTTATGCCAGGAAAACAGAACAGACTAGTACCTAAATAGACCATGTCAACATGGCTGGCCAGCTGCATAATATTCTGTGATGAGCACAACGATAAGACACTACGAATGGTAGGTTATAGCTCACTCTACAATAATAGCTTTAACTACTGGAGCTTGCTTTAAGAAGGTTTCAGTTCAAAGCATTTCTGTTGCAGTAATCTTATCAAACAAGACTATGAGCTAAAATATCATGCGTAAACAAGGGGGGTTTGGGTACTACTGTTCTTCAAGGAATCTTGTAGCCTCCTCACAGTCAGTTCCCATCTGGATAATAAAACTGCTTTGGTACTCTTCCCAAGAATAAGCAGTGGTCCCTATGACAAAAAGAGTACAGATATGTGAGAATATTCTCAATAAATAAAAGTTATGCACTAACTATAACACTGGATCTGGAAGAGCAGATCAGTCAGTACATCATCTGTAACTTTCCTGGGTTATCACCTTCTCCCTTTCTACACATTATCCTCCTCTCCAGTCTATGTTGTGTTGGGCTAAGGAAGGTCAGAAACCAAACACATAATCACTAAACATTCTCTACACCAAGTCTGCATTGAGGCACTAGGAGGAGGATGGGCATTTCGATAAAGATGGATCTGCTCATCCAAATCAAATACATGGTAAGTACATATTTTTGCATTTCGATAAAGATGGATCTGCTCATCCAAATCAAATACATGGTAAGTACATATTTTTTGTATCTGAGATGAGGAGGCCCAAGACATAGTCACAAGATTATCCTATTGGGGGTCACTTTTAGGGAACGTATCCCAGTAATGGTAGCCCCAAAGGAAGAGGGTGGCCTAATGGTTAAGTTGTTTGCCTTACAAACACAAGGTGCAGGGATCGAGTCTCACAAGGGATAATTGGCTAGGCTTAAAATGGCTCGCAAGGGCAGTTAGCTTAGTACTAACCTATGAACCTATGAACCAGCATTTAGAGATGACATCCAGCTTAATAGCATCTTGGGAAAGTATTCAGTAGAGCCCTTAAAGCTGCTGCAGGATGCATTCCTGAAAAAAGTTTTAGAGGTAGTCACTGACCTTGCTGAACAAACTATAGGCACTCAAGGCAAAGATATATTGTACTTCTTGTAAAATAATTTAATCCAATCAGTCAAGCATCTGGACAAAGTAATTTTAGAAACTTTATAGGTCAATTTCTTATTACAGAAGGACACAAGCAGATGTGAATCTTTTCTAACAGATTTGATGCTGGTCAGGTAAATTCTGAGCTACAACCATTCACCTGTGTTATAGCAAATGTGAATTAATTCAGGAAGGTTTTGGTAGCTACCTTTGGTATAAATAATGAATTACTTCATAGTGAAACACCATCTTTAAGTAATATTAAATTACGAAGGATTGGCACAGAAGCGTTGCACATCATAGTCTCTTCTAGCAATGAAATGCACACCAGAAAAAAAAAAAAAAAAAAGAGTCTTCTGACATATTTATTTTAATGCTGCCATACCATCTGGTTTAAAAGTAGGAAGATTTGATTTCTCTAAAACAAATTAAAAGTGCAGAGGAGAGGAGGGACAGGATCCTTGACAGTAGACCAGACAAGAAAGGTACCACTTGAGAAAAGCTTTGCTTACTTTCAAAGATGCTAATGACAAGGAGTTAGAACTCTTAATAAAGTCAGAAATGGCTGCTAGATGAATCATAATACAGAAACACATTGATCCTGTCAGAGATCTGAGAAGACTAATCTAATACTTGAATACTAGAGCTGTCAAAGGATCCAAAACTTTGGAAGTAGCTCATACAAAGAAACATTTCCAGTAACTTTTGTACATTTGCCTAGTATATGACTTTTGGATAGTATTTGGGCTACACTGGCAGGTTACAAACAGTCCCTCGGCCATTAATGGAAATGGATAACCATGCAGTTAGGCACAGGGAGTAAGGCTTCCTGGATAGAATGGTCAGTATGGTTCTAAAAGACCTCAAATGTAGAGGTTTCTCCAGGAACTGAGGCCTAAACACAGAAAACCACCAATGTCAAGGCAAAAATAGAGCTATGAGAATTATTCGTACTTGCTTTGTCTGGCCTTCTGAACAAACTTTGGAATACAGGGTAATAGGGAAAGCAAAAAGGATTACTGGGGTCATTTCTAGACAATAGTATCCTTGGGATACTCCTCCAGAAGAAAGACATGGGAAAAGAAGTTACTGCACATGGCAATGGTCCAGGATACATACAGGTTGCTACAAGGCTTCTCCAGCAATGGAATATCTTCAGTGTTACTGATAGGCTAAGGAACTACTCATTTAAGTATTGCTAAGCAATAACTTGTACCTGCCCACTACTGAACTGGCTTTCCCTGGAATATAGCTGACAATAAAAGCTAGTTTGTGAACAGTGACCAGTCCTAAACCCTCATCACTTCTCAACAGAAGGGGATAGGAATGAGTCTCCCATGTTAAGACAACCTTTAGGCATGGAGTCCTTGAAGGTCTGTAGCACAAGAAAGGCTCCTCTTACCTTATGAACATTATGTGCAGACTGGCCTCTGTCTGTGACTATACACCTTGGTCTACCCTTGCAATGCCCTCACCAGAGGCATCTTTGGTGGCACTAGCTGCAGAGAGTGTGAACTGGAACAGACTGCCCAGAACTAGGCTTAGAGTGAGAAGTCAGTATTTCAAATGAAACTTGCAAGCTCTGAAAATTTTTATGTGCCTTGTCATGGAATCTGTTGGCTGTCACCACTGGACTATTAATGTCTACCAAAGAACTCAGTGTACATAGCTGTGAGCACTGGACTATTAACGTCCATCGAAGAACTCACTGAAAATAGCTGCTTCTATGAGTCTCAATACTTTGAGGCATAATACTGCAGCATCTGTTTGACCCTGAGCATTCTGATATTCTGTAAGGGAAAGATCCTGTTTGAAGGATGTTTAGCCCTGAAAGATAGTGCACATTCAAAATGTAAGCATTTGAGACGGTTGCATCTTGGATTTTCAGTGTTCATTATGACTCTCAAAGACTGCTCTCATTGTAAAAACAGCACTTGTTCCTTACCTAGGCTTACTGCTTACCATACATTTAGATCTGAAGAAAACTGCATGGAGCATTTCTATATTAGTTAGGAATCATATCACCGCTAGGCAGACTCCAAGGGATCCACAAACCAAATTCAATAAATTCCAGCTTTCCCTAAACAAAACAAATGATCGATTTATAACCTGTCAATCATTTAATTTTTCCGAATCTCTTGGGTTTCTAATACGATGACGGGAAATGACCCTACTCCTAAGTCAGGGCATGATTAGAGTTCATGAAATTAGTATTGTTTCAGTCTTTAATGTTAGCAAAGAGTGCTCTCCTCAGCACCTGCAGTTTACCCAGAACAGACTTCTTTTGCAATTCATACAGGGTTCCAGGTACGGGCAGCATATCCAAGTATGACCGTAAATTCCTTTTTATTAGATCTACTGCCCCTACTACTACTGAAACTGCCTAGGTACCTTTATTCCACATTGCAAATTCTGGAATTTTATAACTTTGTGCGTCTCTCTGTACATAAGTCACTGTAATCACTGGGTGTAACAATTTCAATGATCAATGCTACTGTTGTCTTTTTATCATAGACTACTATATCTATTTTGCTCGCATCTATTTTTTGAACTGTTGGTAATGGGTGATCCCATGTGATATATAAACTTAATCATTCTCTCCTCTATTCTACTTTTATATAGCCTGTTTTATAATTTGGGTTTCTAATACCAAGATGGGAATGGACCCCATTTCTAAGTGAAAGTACGATTATTGTTCATGAAATTAGTATTGTTTCACTCTTTGATGTCAGCCAAAAGTGCTTTTCGCAGCACCTGCAACGTGCCCAGTAATGGCTCCTTGTGCAATTTGTATGGAGTTACATGTATTTGGTACCATGTCTAAATATGATTGTAGACTCTTCTTTATAAGATCCATTGCTCCTACTATGATTCGAACTATCTGGACATCTTTCTTCCACACTGCTCTCATTTCTGTTTGCAAATTTATGTCTCCCTGTACACAGGCTACTGTAGTCACTGAGGGAGGCGATTTCAATGATCAATGCTATTTTTGTCTTCTTTTCTTGGACAACTATATTTGGTTTTCTAGCATCTATCCCTTGAAATGTTGGTAATGGATGATCCCATGTGATACAGACTTTATAATTTTCTATGATGCTTTGTGGTTCATGTTTCCAGTGTTTTTCAGCCACTTCAATACCATAATGTTTACACAATCCCCAGTGCAGCAGTCTTGCCACACTATTATGCCTTTCAGCATACAGTCCTTCTGCCATTAGTATGTCACAACCAGCAACGAGGTGTGACAGTTTCCAATTTGGTTTTACAAAACCTACATTTGTCTGTTTCTCCCATATGTTCAATGGACTTTGCAAGCCAGTGTGTACATAGCCCAATACCTTGGACCGCCAATATTAACCTTTCATCTCTTGGTTTAAATTCACCTCTCCTTAACCATTCCTGAGTTTGTTCCTGATCAACATAAGGTTCTTCCAGAAGTTTTCTATACTTGCAACTATATTTATGTGTTTTACACTTATTGCCTTTTCATCTGATCCTTCAACTTATATTCTTTCTTTTGTTTTTGGCAAATTCAGTTGCTGCCTGATTTTTATCTACTTCTGGTTTGATTTCCTTTCCTGCTTGACGCTGATATGCTTCTGCTAGGTTAAGCAGAGAAGTCATTTTAGATTTATTCTCCTCATATTTCAAAACTCTCACCACGTTTGGATCTTGTGAGATCAGCAAATGTGTGTGGAGTCCCATGACTGCAGATCTATACATGTAATCAATTTCAAGGAGGCCCATACCTCCTTCGGAATGGGGAATATAAAATCTTGGTATGCACCGATTTTTATAGATCATTTGGGGAGCGTGAAGAATCCCTCTTGTTTTAATATCTAATCTATCCAACACATTTTGGGGCCAATTGATCACTCCAAAACTGTAAGTTAGGACATGAAGAGCAAATTGGTTTATAGCTCGGATTTTTTGTTCCTAGATGTCAATGCTGTTTTCAGGATTAATTTAAGTCTTCTAAAGTATTCCTTACTAAGTTTTATTCGCATTTTTTCATGTTTTAAGCAGATCCTTCATCAATTCCTAAGTATTTATACACTCCCTCTTGCTCAAGTTCTTTTAAATCACATTCTTGTCCCAAACTGATGTTTTACTGGTGCTGCAGTTTTCCTGCTTTAAATGTTGCTTTTGCACATTTATCAAGACCACATGACATTCTAATATCATCTGAAAAAGTTTTGACAACCTGCAGCTTTGCTTTCAGTTCCTCACCTGTTGAGCTATACAATTGTAAATCATCAACAAAAAGATGAGAAGTCTTTAGACTTTGTTGTTTTCTAGGAGTCAAATTATAGCCATGGCCTAAGCGGTTAAGTAGAGAGCTTAATGGGTTAAGAATAGCAATGGTGACAGAAAGTTACCTTGGAATATCCCCTTTTGAAATTTTATTCCCGGGATAATAATCGGTCCTTTACCATGTCTAAACTGCAAAGTGGTCTGCCACTGTTTCATGGTCACTGTAATGTAGTCAATCAGTGTAGGGTGTATCTTATACATTTTTAAGCACTCTTTTACCCATGAATGTGGGATATTATCAAATGCTTTTTTGTAATCAATCCAAGCCAAACTTAGATTCTTTCCTTTTTACAGTTCTCCACTATGACTTTATTTAACAACAAATGATCCTTTGTTCCATATAACTTTCTTTTATTGCCCTTTTGTTCTGCTGCCATAATTGTGTTTTCTTCTGAATTACTATAAACTCTGTCGGCATCAATTCCCATGTATAGTTTATAAGTTATCAGAAGACAAGTTATTGGTCTATAATTTTTGGGTTAGCTTGCAGGTTCACTTTTAAGTAAGAGCATTGTTTTTCCTGTTGTTAGCCAAGTTTGTTGTCTGTTTGGGGTGCACATATAAATAGTTCTTACTCAGCCAAATCTTCGTGCAAAGATGTTAATACTTTTAACCAAAAGTTAAGTACCGCATCTGGGCCTGGGGTTTTCCAATTAGAAGCTTTTCTTAACTTTGTTTCAATCTCTCTGGTTGTTACTTCATCCTATTTCATATCATGTACCTTTGAACTTCTTATTCTTTATTTTACTTCTTTTATCCATTTACCATCTTTGTTGTTTTCCACAGGACCTTCATAGATACTTCTCCAAAACATATCTATTCTTCTTTTTTGGCTGTCTTTCAATTCATTTTACCTTGTTTCCCAATTCTCTATAAAACTATTTTGGGTCATCAATAAATTGCTTATTTTGTACTTTTCCTTTATATTTATCTGCATATCGTCTAAGTTTTTCTGCCTGTGCTGAAATTTTTAGTTTATTTGCAACAGTGCATGATAGAGCCTGGTCTGTTCTAATATTGTTCATTGATTTTAGCACATTTATCTTTCTTAGTATTTTTGTTGATCTATTCCCTCTTCTATTGTCTACTAACAGTGACACTTCTTGTCTTAACTGCTTTATATGTTTCTCTATTTGATACTTCCATGATGGTATTCAATTTTTCCCCTTCCTTTACCTCACTACCCTGTGTTCTTTTGGTAGAATTTATTAGTTTAGCTGCACAGTAATATATTCTATTTACTTCTGTTATATCGCATGGATCTCTATGGACAGTTCTAATTACTGTGTTCATTTGTTTTATCAGACTTCTGACTTTTGGGGTTTTATTGACCTTCTGCAGTCTATTTCTTTAGTTGATCTTAATATATCTATATCTTTTAAATCAAGCAAATCTTCTCTTCTGTTTTCCTTTTCCTGTGGGCATTCTATAGAAAGTTCTATAGCATCTTCCTGTGGCACTTTCTCTTCAATTTCATCCTGTGCCATCTGTTGCTCTGTCATATGAGAGCTCACTGGCTTATCACTCCTCAACATTGACTGCATCAGAGTTTTCAATTTCCTGTTCCTTCCCTTACTGTCTAGCTTCAAATGAATGTTTATACTGGTTTCCTTTGGAAGGCCCCAAAATATCTTAATATGGCACCTGACCAATTGCTTCCTGTTTCTCTGGTTCCCCTTAATTTGGATATCCATTGCTCTATTCTGTTGTGCTGCTTTCTGCATTAGATTTTCTACACTGAATCCTTCACTTTGCAGGTGCTCTATAACCTCAATTTCTATTTCTTTGACTTCGCCATTACTAATCTCCTTTTCTACTTTTCCTCTTTGTCTTCTTATTTTTTGTATTGTAAAGTTTTCCATGTCTGGATTCCTTTGCTTGTATTTCTCTTCAAATATCTTTGGTGCTGCTCTTTTTGTATTGGTTAGTTTTGCTTCCTCATTTGCATAAATATTACACCATATTAAATCTCTTTTTCTTTCCCATGTCCACATTTCTTCTTCAGATGTCTCCCGATCTTCCTGCTTGTCCTTACTTTGGGGATTCACTACATTGTGCTGTAAAGTAATCTGTGTTAGACCTTCTACATTAAATCCTTCACTTTGCAGGCAATCCATAACTTCAACTTCTATTTTTTTTTACTTCTACTTTATTAATTTTCTTTTCTACTTTCCATCTTTGTGATATTATTTTTTTATTGGAAATTTTCCATATCTGCATGCCTTTGCCTGTATTTCTCTTTGAATATCTTTGGGGCTGCCTTCTTTATATTGAATAATTTGGCTTTCTCCTTTGCATAAATATATAGCACCATATTAAATCTCTCTCTTTCCCATGTCCATATTTCTTCGTTATACTTTTCAAAAATATGTGGGTTTTGTTGTTTATATTTTCGCAGATGCTTCTTTTTCCAAACAGATCAAAGTTTCTTGATCTATATACTATTTTTCAGAAATCTGTTGTATTAATGAACACACATTTTTATTTGAAGCTTCTGACAGTTCTTCCTGTGGAAGTATTTTTCTTTCCTCTAATTTATCTCTTAATCTTTCTGTATATCCTGTATCTGGAAATTCTGGGCTTTTTGCATAACAGTAACAATGCATAATTTCTTTCACATAGCCTAGTATAGGATGCCTTCCATGTCCTCAGATGATCATGACAGATTCTTAAATGCACAGTCTGACATACCCAATATGAAAAATATTTTTATGGTGGGTGATTTCAATTATCCATCAATAAACTGGTGCACCTATACCTCAAATATTGTATAAACGCAAAGATTCCAGGACTTAAAAAAGTGATAACTCCCTAAAATACTTAGTAAACCAGCCCATTACTGAGTAAAACATTCTAGACCTTATCTACCACTCCTACAGTGTCTCCATCCCTGGCTAAATGTGACCACAAGCTAGTGACCTTCTCCTTTAAAGTCTCACCCCCTTCTCTGAACAAATCTGAACTTAAGGACTTTAAATGAATGTACCTACAAATATTCTAAGAAAGTTCTCATATCAGCAGTCCCTATGCAGCCTCAGATGCTACTCATGCAGTGTTCTACTCCCAACAAAAAAGTGTATAGATCTGGCAGTCCCTATTAGTATCAACATAACGACAAATTATACATAAATCATTCTGGTAGACCAACAGTATGCACTAACTCTAGAAGTTTTTTTCCCCCATTTTGTTATAAACACATATACCAAATTTAAATCTACTCACATTAAAGATTCTATCAACAGGATCGGCAATGAGCTACAAGCTAGTATAAATGAAGATGAAAGTGAAACACAAACTGAAATTAGCATTTGAAGGCAATAATAATTATAAATCCTTCTTTAATTAGATTAGAAAATTAAGAAACAACATCCAGCAGTGGTCTGAATTAATCAAAAACAGCATCACTCACTCTGACCTGAAAGACATGACTGTTATTCTTGCAGATAAGTTTTACTGCCAATTTTAACGCAGAAACAGTCATTGACATTCAGCAAGTCCCTGAATCCCTTACACCCCCAAAGATCATAAAAAAACAGATCCTAACTGTGCTCTCAAAAACTAGAAATATCACTTTTCTGGGTCTAGACAATTTACTTGCCTGCCATCTGTCTGCCTAATAAAAAAATGCACTGAACATGTTCCCATATAACCCCATAATGTCAGCACTTGGAATGCTGAGTGCAGACAGACCAAAAAAAAAAAAACACAAAACAAAACAAAATAAAACTGCAGGAAGCAAATATCAAACATAACTCTTATCCTTTAATTTTTTTCAGGGGTGCAAGACTCTTGCACCTCCCCAATATGGGTGGGCAAGTCGCTCACCCCCTCGAACTTGTATTATACCAATTTTGATATCACTGTATCTTAGAAAAAGAGAGTATTCCAAGAAATGGCCATCTAGGACTTGGTATTTATAAGTCCGTTTTTTCAGCGATTCAGTCACTCAGTTTTGGGACTCACTCATGTGGCTCCTGACATTTCGAATAGTTACCACAGTCCCTCCTGAATTTGTTTAACTTAAGTTTAGCCACAGGGTATACCCAGACTTATAGGGAAATGCTGCTATAACACCCCCCCACCCCATAAAGGAAAGGCACTACCACTGCACTTGAGAACTACCGAACCAGTCTAATCTGCAAGGCTATGGAACACATTACATTTGATTTCACACTTGATCCTCAGCATTCTGGTTTTGTCAAAGGGAGGTTATGTCTACTTAATTTAGTAAATTTCTTTGAGATGGTCACTTCATTCAGTTGACATGACCTACCTGGATCTTACCAAGGCATCTGACAATATCCACATACTAGTATTCGTAAATAAGCTAAGAGACATAAATGTAGACCCTTATGTGGCAAGGCAGATAACAAACTGGCTGTAAGATAGAATCCACAAAGTTGCACGTGCAACCTCAGAAAGTAAGTAACTAGTGGTGTACCTTGAGGCTCAGGGCTGGGCCCGTATTTTCTGGCATACATTTCCAACCTCCAAACTGTAAATGCAGATTTATGGTTATAAATTCCGATGACTAATATGTGTGTTACTATCTGATTATCCCTTGACACAATATCACTACAGCAAGAAGTAAACCTTACAAGCTAATGGTCTACTGAAAAATAGCTAAAAATTAACTGCAAAACTGCAGTATTGTCACATTTATAAGTGTACTCTTTCCAACTTACAATATAGTCAGCACTCCTCTCTACACTGATATAGCAGTCAGAGGTCTTGGCACTGTAGTTGAAAATTCCCTCTCCTTTGACCACCATGTAGCTCAGTAGTCAGGAAATCCTTCTATTTAGGACAACTGACAAGTAAAGGTTATCTTTGGTCTAGGTCAAACGAAGTTGTTATCCCTCTAAACTCTGCTGTAATTAGACCAATTACAGAATACAATGACCCCTTTGGTGTGCACCTACGCAGAAACATTTTACAACAAGAAAGGCCCCATTGATTCCAAACTAAAGAGTTTACTGGTCTAAAGACCCTTGTCTAAGTATTGAAGCACTACCTCTATAATATGTGTCCTGTTGATTGTTACTTGGAGAGCTTTGTCTTGCACCCCATGTCATTAAGGACCCAACAGTCTCTGATTTCTTGCATCCTGACAAGACAAACAGCTCCGCAAACACTGAAAGAATATTGTAAAATCTTACCATAACCATAGATGTCCTTCTCTTTCATGTTGCCATATTCATAATCTTTGGGTTATTCTCTGCTTAGCAACCCAAATGTATGGCCAGTATACAAAATCTTTAGTCACTGCAAGGTACGTAGGACAGGTGATGTTGGCTGTAGGGTGCATGGGCCATAAAAGTGACGTCTGCACGTACCTTTCCTCAGAAGTGAACACCCCAGTCAGACCCCAGACCCAGGATAGCTGCACAAGTCCTGTGTCATCCAACAAGGCTTTTTTATATATAGAGGGTAGGGGGGAAGGGATAGAATACTGCAACATGGAAGAGAAGGACATCTATGGTTATGGTAAGATTTTACACAACTATTCTATGTCCTTATATTCCTATGTTTGGGTGAGTGCCAAAACTGAAAGGGAAGAAGAGGAGGGTGACATGGACCTGTTTTCCAAGAACCCATGCAGGATTATTCTAGTAAACCATGCTCTAGACCTGGAAATATGGTCCAGTTTGTATCTGGTGAAGGTATGGTTAAATGTCCAGGTAGCTGCCCCTAAAATGGAAGCAGTATCCAGCCCTTTAAAGAAGGCTCCAGATGAGGCCATGGCTCTAGTGCAGTGGGCTTTAATTTTTGAGGTTAGATGTTTGCCATGGTAGGTGTAACAAAATGAGATGGCCCTGGAAATTCATGCGGAAATAGTCTGTTTTATTACCGCTTTTCCCAGAGCTGTGGGGTGAAAGGAGATAAACAACTACTCTGATCTCCTAAGGGACTTGGTCTTGTCAAGGCTGAATTTTAGTTGTCTGTGAACATCAACAGAATGCAGGATTCTCTCTCTGTCATTCTGGGGATGTGGTAAAAAGGTGTGGAGGTGAATACATTGGTTCAGGAACAACTCATTGACCACCTTAGGGATGAAGGACGGGATGGTCCTTAGGGTTACTCTATCCTTCTGGAAGATTAGAAGATGGAGTGGCTATGACAGCCTGGAGTTCTGACACTCTCAGGGCTGATGTCAGGGCCACCAAAAGCACAGTCTTCCAAGTTTCATATTTTAGAAAGGCTTTTGATGCTGGTTCAAAAGGAGCAACAGTGAACTTATCTAAAACGTAGTTCAGGTCCCATGGGGGTGGAAGTGGCCTCCTGGGGGGCCGGAGGTGCAGTACTCCCTTAAAGAATAACTTCACTGGAAGTCAGGAGGCAAGAGGAGGGTCAAGAGATGGACAAGTTGAAATAGCAGCTAGGTGGGCCTAAACAGAAGAATATGCCAGCCCTGCTTGCAGCAATTCACACAGGTAGTACAGCACTAAAAGGACCACTCCTTGAAATGGGTCTACCTGTCTCTGAACACATCAGATAGAGAATCTTTTCCATTTGGACAGATAAGATCTCCTAGTATTGGATTTCCTGGCTTTCTGCAGGACATTAAGCACATCCTCAGTGTAAAGGTGTCTGAAAGGGATCAAAACTCTATCACCCACAGGGTTACGTTCAGAGATTCAAGTGGGGATGGATTTGGGATCCCTTGTCCAGTGTGAGAAGGCCCACTCTGTGAGGTAACTTGTGATGATTGCCCCTGGTTAAATGCAGTAGGAGGGGGAACCAATGCTATCTTGTCCAAAACAGAGTCACCAACAAGATTTTTGATTTGTCCTGTTGGACTTTCAACAAGACTTTCTGTAGGAGTGGGAAGGGGGAATGCATAGAGAAACATCTCCTTCCATGAGATAGAAAAGGCGTCCATTGCCCTTGCTAGGGGGCTGGGTGCCCTGGTACAAAACAGTGGAAGTTGTCTGTTCAGAGGGGAGGCAAACAGATCTACTTGTGGAGTACCCCACTTGTGCACTATGTCCAGGAACACATCCCTATGTAGCATCCATTCATGGGATTGTGACATGGACCTACTCAAGGTGTCTGCCTGAGTATTCTAGGCTGAGGGAATATAGACTGCCTGCAGGGTGACTCCGTACTGGACCGCCAATTCCCCGGCTTGGACTGCAAGTCTGCATAGGAAGTAAGAATTTGCCCCCCCCCCCATTTGTTCACATACCAGAGAACTGTGGTGTTGTCTGTGAACAACTTCAGGGGGTCTTGCTTCAGAACGTGTTGGAAGGCCCTCAGAGCAAGGATGATGGTCCTCATGTCTCTGATGTTGATGTGCTCCTGCTTGAAGTGGCCTGTCCATGTGCTTTCCCCCTTCAAGCTGCCCAAAGCAGCTCCCCAGCCGAGGTCTGAGGCACTTCTGCACATCTCCTGGACTGGGGTGATGGGTTGTAATGGAAGTCCTGGGTTAAGAGAGACTATATCCAATCACCAAAGGATCTCCTTCCTTAGGCATGGTAATAAGGGAATTGTCTCTCATCCCTCTCTAACATACATGACAAGCAGGAAGAGCATTTTGTTTAAATACTTTAATACATAGAAACACATCAGGATGGACAGCACCATCATAAAATACAAACGAACTGGTTAACAGACAGACCTTACATACATACATGCTTACATCTCAGCAACTTACTATAAAATGGCAGTCTAGCTTCTTAAAGGTACATACACAAACACTGAACTACATCCTCCCTCTTAAAAGTCTTCCCTTTGTAAAAACAATATTAGAGTTAGACATGCATTATTATAGATATTAAAAACAAAACATAATGTTCATGCCCAAGCTGCTTCATAACTGTTACAAGGTTTAGAGATGCGACCATACCTTATAACATAACAATCTGGACTAAATTTAGTATCAGGGATAGTCTTCGGTGCACAACTAATATCAGGAACTTCTGGATTCATCACAGGAATAGGAATGTCCTCTGGAATTGGAACAATAGACAACATACTCTGAGATAAAGAGTCTTTCTCACAAGCTATGTACTGTGGTATAGGCTCGGACACCTTTATTAAATGTTTTCGATTCTGCCTAAAGACTGCTCCTTGTGATTCCACAATGTATGATCTCGGCTCTGGGCAAATACTTTTCACAACACCAATACAATCATAACCTTTGGACGTTTGCATTCTTAACACTTCTCCTTCTCGTAACGGATTGAGCGGTTTGCTGGTTTTATTGTAGTACGACTTCTGGGTTAAATGCTTCTTCAACAGATTGGTTTTCAATGACCTGTTGTTCTTGACACATGGAACAATTCACTACTGATTGATAATGTGGTTCTGGTTTGTCTGGAAAGAAGTCTCTGAGTAGGTGAACCAAGATGTTTATCAGAAGGAACACTTCTGAGATTCAACAGATTCAGGAAACATCACTATTATCTCATTTTGATTTCTCAAATAACTGTTTTGCACTTTAAACTGCTCATTCTGCCAAACCATTTGACTGTGGGTGCTCAGAGCTACTCGTGACATAAGTAGTCCCATTCTTCAGCAAATCTTTTAAACTGTTGGCTTGTAAACTGCATGCCATTGTCAGAAATAACTTTGCGCAGACTACATGGACTGCAAAATGACACTTCATCTTAGTAATGACAGTACTGGATGCTAGGTTAGGAAGTTGGTCAATCTTGAACCAATAAGAGTAAGAGTCTACTAACACCAAATAATGTTGACCATTCCACTCGAAAATATCAGTGGCTACTGTCAACCAAGGTAGTTCAGGAATCTGGTTTAGCTGAAGTGTTTTTTTCTGTTGATGTGGCTTGGTACTATTACACAAGGAACATGATGAAAGTACTTTCTAGATGCCTTGTAACATAGAAGACCAAAATACTAGTCCTCTCACTCTTCTTTTAGTAGAATTGGTAACTTGGTGACCACGATGCAAGATAGCAATGTACTCTTGTTGCAAGGACTTTGGGACAATGACTTTCAGACCTTTCATAATACCACTGTCAGACAAAATCTCATCTCTGTATGGAAAATAAGGTTGCACATCTTGAGGTAAACTAGATTGCTTTGATGGTCATCTTTGATTGGTAAAGTGGTTGAACCTTTGTAAAAGTGGATGTGTGCTGTGTGATCTCTCAACTCGAGACGTATGGAAGAAAAATTTCTCACTTCCATGACTTCAAAATCAAGGTACTCATTCTCATGTTGTTCTGTGGTGTTTCTGGGTGATTCGGATAATGTATCAGCAAGATAAAGAAGTTTGTCTTTCTTGTAGACAAGACTGAAATTATATTTTTGCAATCTCAGTATCATGCATTGCAGCTGGGCTGGTGCTGAATGCATATGCTTTCTCAGGATAGTGACTAGAGGTTGGTGGCCTGTTTCAATCTGGATGGGTCTACCATAAACATAATCATGGAACTTTGAACATGCAAACACAATGGCCAAAAGCTCTTTCTCAATCTGGGCATACTGCATCTCAGTTTGGGTAAGAGTTCTCGATGCGTAGGCAACAGGTTGATCCTGTTGTAGAATGACTGCACCAAGACCAAATTTTGAAGCATCACAGGAAAGTGTAATTGGCTTGCATACATCATAGTATCTGAGAGCTGGTGGACTAGCAATTCTCTGTTTCAGGACTTCAAGTGCTCCTTGGTGTTGCTCTAACCAAGACCAGGATACATCTTTACATGTCAGCTCTCTAAGCAGTGCTGAAATTTGGCTCAAGTCTGGAATGAACTTACCTCGGTAGTTGAACATGCCAAAAAATGTTGCAGGGATTGAACATTGCCTGGAGATGGCATCTTGAGAGCATCAGTTTGCTTTAAAGGTTCTGGTCCTAAGCCTGTAATAGAAAATAAATGACCAACATAAGTAACCTCTTGCAGCCTGAATTTGCATTTCTGTGGATTGAGCTTAAGATTCACTTGACATGCTCTTTCTAGAATGTTTCTGAGGTTTTTGTCATGCTCAGCTTCATCATGACTTCCTACTAGAATGCTGTCTACTATAACAGCACAAGGTTACCCAGAAAAAATTTGCTCCATTGCACGTTGAAAGACTTCACTTGCAGAATTTATCCCAAATGGCATTTTCAAAAATCTATACCTGCCAAACGGAGTACTGAAAGTACTTAGCAATGATGATTTTTTTTTTTGTCAAGCTGAATTTGCCAAAATGAACTCTTTGCATCCAGGATAGAAAAAAAAACAGTGACATTTAGCACTAAGGCTGCGCCCTCTTCTACTGTGCACATTGGATGATGAGGTCTTTTTAGTGCTTTGTTCATATCTTGTGTGTCAATACATATTCTGATGTCAACTGAGCTTTTCTTAGCTACCACCATGAAAGATACCCATTCAGTTGGAGCTGCAACTGGACAAAATACACCTTGTCGCCCCATTTTATCTAGCTCAGCTTTGACTCTGCCCTGCATGACTACTGGAACTTTTCTAGCTGGCCTTTGAACTGGACTGACCACTGGGTCTAACTTCATGGAGTACACAACTGGAAGTTTGCCTAATTTGTCTATGAAAAGATCAGCATAGGTGGAAAAAAATGAACTGGGCGAAATTAGAGTAGTGCTCTTTTAAGCTAACTTGGTGGACTTCCTTATTAAATGAAAACAGTCCCATTTTCAAACTGTCTCTGAGCCCTAATAATGACTGGCCGTGCCTCTTGACCACATAAAATAATAAGTCATAGTTTCTTCCAGTACAGTAACATGAAAGCACTACTGAACCTTTGGTCTGAATTTCTTCATCTCCATAAGCAACAAGCTTTACACACCTTGCCAAATCAAGCCTTTCACCATGACACCCTCTAGAAAATGTTTCTGCTGACATACCATTGCACTTGCAACCTGTACCAACTTTGAGCTCTATGGGTTTGCCATTTATCTGAACAGTACAAAATACTTTATTCTTTGCCCTTAAATCTACTGCACTGACCGTTTCATGAAGAACTGACACACCATCCACATAAAGAGCAGGGTTGCAGCTCTCTACCTGATCAACGTGTTTCTTAAAAAGTTCCCTTTTAATAAAAGAATGCGGGTCTTTTGATTTACAAAACCTTATGAAATTATTCCATTTACTGCATTTGTGACATTGTTGACCAAAGCTAAACATTTTTTCCTTTCAGTTTCATGACTTCCACCACAATTACAACAGTTGGCAATGAAACTAGGTTGGGGCCCATGCTTTGAGTTTGCTGACTCACTCTTATGCTTCACTGAGACTGTGCGAACTTTGGAATTTGCTAGAAAGTTCTGGGGCTTACCAGTGAATGCTGCAGGGGCTACAGTTGCTGCCACGTGCATGGGCCTGTTTCTTTTAACTACATGTTGCATACGATCAACATGAGCTTTGTCACTGTGCCTTCTAGAGCTGTTCTCATTTGTAAACATATTTGTGTGCTTTTCTGTGAGCTCGTACATCTGATAAATCTCAATGGCCTTATTAAAAGATAAATCACTATCATGAAGAAAAATCTTTTCTCACAGCATCATCTTTAATACCACACACAAGTCTATCCTTCATCAACTCATCCCTTAAATCACCAAATCTGCACATTTCAGCTTTATTTCTCAAGTCAGTTATATATGCTGCAAAAGTTTCACAAGGCTTTTGATCCCTTGTGTAAAATAAGTGACTTTCCATCATAACATTTGTCTGGGGGTTACACATTTCTCTGAATTTAAGTTTGAAGCACTCAGGATCCTCCCTTGACTCAGCCTGTACAACAATATAACGGTTTTCCACCACTTCTGTATAAATAACAGGTGCATACACAAATGAACGTTTCCTTTCTATGGCTTCTGACCAGCTAAATTAAGCATAATAAATGCCTTTGTACAGTTATCTTTATCAGAAAATGCAGCCTGTATGAAAATGTCATACTTTTCATCAGTCTCCAGTTCTCAGCAATATTATTGTCAAACACAAGTGCACTGGGTTTTTGAAATCCATCTGCCTTGTCCACAAAGTATGCACAAGTACACTGAAAATATGGCCCTTGTAATTATGTACAAACAAACTGTTATGTGAGTTTGTAATAACAATCAAATGCACAATAAACTCTTCAAAATACTGCATTTTGCGAAATATGCTCTGAAATGGATGTATTCTGTGAAATAACTGTACCATAACACTGCACAAAAATGCGAACACTTTATACACTTCTGATGACTCGGATACCTTTGCTTAATATGAAAATACATGCTTTGCGAAAATGCAGTAGTTGCCCCTTATTTTATTCATTTCCTGCAATATGGACTTTATTTCAAACATTTTCCATAGTAATTTGAATATTCTTATTAGTATCGTACATACCAGTTTATGCAAATATCATTCAGAATGTTCTGTATGCCTCATTTCATATCTTATGAATAAGAGACAGTGCTGAGCAAGTTTAATACCTGAAATTAATTTCTGACCTGTTTTGCAAAGTATGCTTTAAGTTGTTTTAGCCATATTGCCTCTAATACCATGTCCTTTAGACATCCCGCTTCTGGCACCATGTCCTTTTCGACATGCCATTTGTCCCTCTCTAACACAGATGACAAGCAGGCGAGGTATTTCATTTAGATGCTTTAATACATAGAAACACATCAGGATGGATAGCAGCATCATAAAATACAAGTAAACAAAATAAGAGAGAAAGCACCATGACTGGAGCAGGTTTCACAACAAATACGTTTTAATGTAATAGTAAGCGCTTTCACGCCCCAAAGGACGCTTCTTCAGACTTCAATACATTCAAGAAAAAGACCCAATGTATTTATAATACTAAAACCAATTAAATCGCAATCAGCTTAAAACAATTAAGCCTGTGAGTAGGGACCTCATATATCTTACTTATTGTACCAAATGCCCATCTTTTTATATAGGGATGACTAATAGGACTCTGAGAGACAGGGTTAGGGAACATATTTATGCTATCAACAGAGAAGACAAAGGGAATGCTCTAGCAAGACATGTTTTGGAGGATGGTACTTTACATAAGTTTTTATTTTTAGTTATAGAGTTTATTCCTCGTAGTTATAGGTTAGGAGATTTTAGGAATTATACAGAGCAAAAGGAAATCAAATGGATTATTAGGATGCAGGCTGACAGGGGCTTTGGCCTCAATGACAAGGTAGCACTTAGACCATTTTTAGTTGATAGACCTTTGAAACACTAAATTATGTATTTTCAAAGCATGCATGGATTCTATTAATGTATTTAATTTTAGATGCTTTAGAACATGTACAGTATTGTGTTTTTAGTATATATATTTTTTAATATATGTATTTTTTATATATTGTATATATTTTTATGTAATATAGAACAGCTTGCATATGCATTAGTATAGGCACATGCCCATCACTTTAATACGTTTTTACATGGTTTCACTGTTTAATTAATTGTTTTAAACTGATTGTGATTTAATTGGTTTTAGTATTATAAATACGTTGGGTCTTTTTCTTGAATGTACTGTAGTCTGAAGAAACGTCCTTTGGAGCGTGAAAGTGCTTACTATTACATTAAAATGTTGTATTTGTTGTAAAACCTGCGCCAGTCGTGGTGTTTTCTCTCTTATTTTGTTTACTTGATTTGGGATTTTTTTGGGAGAAGCTCTACACACTAGTTGTTGTGTGTTTTTGGATTGATCATAAAATACAAACTAACTGGTTAACAGACAGACCTTACATACATACATGCTTACATGTCAACAGCTTAGTACTAAATGCCAGTCTAGCTTGCACACGCTCAGTATTTATACATGTGTGCAAGCCCTTGGATTGTTTCTTAAAGGTTCATGCACACACATTGATCTACAGGAATGTTGTAAATAAAGGTTAAGGTGGGAGAGATCCAGGATGGGTTTCCATCCATGGGCCATCTTTCCTTGGGACTAGGAAAAGTCTGGAGTAAAATCCCTTTCCCTTTTCTAACCAAGGAACAGGTTGGATAGTTCCTTGACAGAGGAGGCTGTCTAAGACTGTCTGGAAAAGGGGAAGCTGGTCCTTTGGTGGTTGTGCAATGCCTCTTAAGGCGGAAGGAATGACCCAAGTCATAAAGTAACCCTTTTTGGTGAATACCCTTGGAGCAGTAGATAGTCCAAAGGGCAAGGCAGAGAACTGAAAATGCGAGGAACCCACAGAGAATTGTATATATTTCTTGTAGCTGGGCCTTATGGGGATATGTAGATATGTATCTTTGATGTCCAAAGTGGCCAGAAATGGCTGAGCCATTAGCAGGGGGAAAAGAGTCTGGACAGTAAGCATGTGAAAAGTGGGTACTTGTAGCTTCTTTTCTGGTGGCTTGAAAGTCTGACCTTACATAGCCCTGACCATACGGTCCTTCCATAGCCAGAGCCAGAGGTTTAAGATGCTGGTTTTCTAAGTAGATGTTTAGGGCATGCAGATGACTGCAAAGAGTCTTAGGAACCAAGGCTTGACAAATTGCCCAGGTTTTACAATCGTGGTTGGGCCCTAGACAAAAAAAGCAAAGGTTGTGGGTGTTTTTATGGGGGATCTGACATCTGCACCTACACTTTCCTTTCCTGGATGTCATAAACCTAAGCAGGCATGTAGTAACCATAAAGAGAAGAAGAAAAAAACGGCCCCCAAAGGGGTACTTATCGTAATTTCGAAGATCTGACAGCAGAGATGGCAGGAAGAGCTGACGTTCAACTGGCAGCAAAGAAGTTCTAAGGAAAGGTACGTACAGACGTCACTTTTATGGCCAATGCACTCTACGGCCAACGTCAGATGTCCCAAGTACCTTGCAGTGAACAAAGCTTTTGTATACTGGCCGGATGTTCAGATAGCTAAGCAGAGGATAACCCAAAGATTATGAAAACTGCAACATGGGAAGAGACGGACATCTAGTGATGAGAATTGTCACCAACACACAAATAAAACACACTGGAGAGACGGATTTGTTACTGCTATTAACCATACTAAAAAGAGATGACACAGACTTTAGTGCATCCTCGAAAAAGATGCATTGCAGATTTTGGAACTTGACACCAACAGCAGTGAGGATCCTGTCTTCTTTTTCACTCTCCAGGTAATTCTTCACTGATGAAATAAAAGGAACAGACCCACCAAAGGGTGCATTAAGAAATGTCCCCTTGGTGTGTTCTGTGGAGTCTGAGACATCTAGCCAGGCTATATGAAAACTTACATCACAGACAGTGCCTACTGTCATAGCTACATCTTGTGCAAAACTGTAAGACAGACACACAGGGAGGCTGATGACACATGGCAAAGTTGGCATCTAAGACTACAGCTTGAACCTCAAGTAGCTACTGGACAACCTTCTCAGTTACTGTCTCACTGCATTAGCTAGTTCCCACCAGAATCTTAGCAAGTGGGATAAATAGAGGACATACAAACATGTTTCCTAATCCTTCAGTTGCCCCAGATTCTGTATATTCAGGATGGAAAGCAATGCTCTTTGGAGTAAGAATCTTTTCAAATCACAGCAGCAACACTGAAATCTGATCTAGTAGTCTCTATCCAGAAGGTCCAGTCTGTAGGAAGCTGGAGGAACTTCTCTGGCCTCCTTGGGGTAAGTGCTACAGTATCAAGGTTTTTCCTTGTGCAGTATTGGCCACTAAGCAAACCATCTTGTCAGCAGGAGAGACCACCCAAGAAATAGGTTGGGGGAAATAGAAGGGTTTTTGCAAGATCCTTTGTGACGAACTCATGGGGTCTACAAGTTATTTCCCATTTCAGTCTCCTCACAGATACCTGCAGACACAGGATCATTTGAGAGGAAGGAGGGGGAATCAAAATCCTCATCCTCATCAATATCTGGAGGGGGGGGCAGTAAAAGTGATTCAAGTGCCTCCCCTTTCACGGGCCTCAGATGGATTAGGTCTAAGGAGGATGAAGCCTGTAAAAAAATTGCATTACAGGGACTGATCTTGCAAAAGCCTTTTGACCAACACTATATAGGTCTTTAAAACAAAAATCCATTTTTTCTCAGTGCTAAACACTCAGTCTTTAGTTTTACAGATTCTCAGTTCTGATGTTTTTGTCCTTTCTTTATAAAGTCAGACAATGAAACATTTATTTTAGTGAGCTGGGCTAATAGCTGGTCAATGGGTTGCTGCAAATGAAGAAGCACTAGTTTTAGATCCTCTGCTTGCAAAGTTTTGTTCGGACTTGGCATGTGAAACTGTGTCCATTTTATTTTCTCTAACACAAGATTTAAAGTTTTATCTGAAGCTGCTTTTTTGGTGTAGAAATTGCAGATAGGTTTTATTTGAATAGTCTGTCATTTGCTCTTTTATATCAGTAACAGTAATAATACAGACATAGTAAACCCTGCAGATAAGAAGGTGGAATGGGATAAGTAATATAGCTCCAACCAAACTCACTAAATAACTCCGTTCCAAAATCAGACGAATATAAAAAATGAAGTTTTCAGCCATCTTACTCTCTCTCCCTTCCACTCCAGATTTCTTCAGAAAATGCTTCCTATTCCTTCTCTGTGTTTGCATTACTGGATCCTGAAAAAGATACTACCTTGCATGTTTCACAGAACAAATCAGATGGTAGACACATTGCTGTTCTGGAAAATTTCAAACTCTATATTCATCTACATTCCTTTCCCTTTTTTAATGCATAAAGATTCCTTGATAATTTGTGAAAGTATCATTTCTATTAACACTGTCATTTTTCACTAATTTACTTTTGGTGTTTTTGTTCACAGGAACCTTCAAGGACTATGAGTTAAGCAAATGAACTTTAACAGATCTTCCAATTAAAAAGGGTACAGACAAAAGTTATCACAAACTGCAGAGGCATACTCCTACATTCCAGAATTAAAAGATGACAGTACAAATTTACTGAACTATCACATTACCTTATCAGATTTTTAAAAGTTTGAACCATTCATTCCACTTCCAATGATGTTAGATATTGTTGGATTCCCCTCCAGCAAAATGCAAAATTTTACACCTTCTACATTAAATCCCAATCACTGCCTAGCTGTCTAACCTGCTATTACTTCCATATCTCAATTAATATAGGCCCCCTTCATTCATTACTCCCACATCAATCCAGCTATCATCAGTGAACAGCAAAATAACCAGTGTGATAATATTACAAGCAGAGCCAGATCATGGTCAAATGGGGCCCTAGTAAGGGTAATGGATTGGGGTCCACCGCCATGCACAGCCCCCCCCCCCCACACACACACACACACACAGCCATTACAGTGTCTCATTACTTGGTTATTTCTCCCCAGTTAGCATAGACATGGTTTATACCTCTCAGTTTGCATACTGTTTTCTGCTTTACTTCTACAATGATTAAGATATCTGGATTTAATTTAAAACTTTTACTTCAAATTTTATACCGCAAACACTGAAAGACATTTGCTAAACAAAGCAATACGGTCTCACAATGAAAACAGACATAGCATTAAAACTTCTCTGCCCTTGCAACTCACGTTTACTGAAATGGCACTGAAACCCACATTCAAAGAAAATATATCCGGCCAGTGGCAAATAAAACTTTACCTTTAGGATGTTTCAAATCATAGGCCCCTTGCACACATTTTTAGGATCATGAAAACATGCAAGAGGTCTTTGAATCACATTCAAGAATGCATTAAATTATATTTGTACAATACAGCACCACTTGTTAGAGTTTGTTTTAAATTTAAAGTTTTGAAAAATTTCTCTCTGCTTTTCCTCCCCTCTGTCCACAGAGGTGAGCAGGTACCATTTTAAAGTATAAGACTGGTCTCCACCTTCCTCACACATCTACAGCATCATCTATCACCTGCACATAAAGATTTTCATCCAAACTTGGAGCCTTTTGCTTCTGTAACCTGCCTGCAACCTACTGATGCAGAATTTATTTATTTATGTATTTGCCATTTGTTAACCGGGTTAGTCTGGCTGGGCAGGTGCCCCTTTTCAGCAGAGACCCAAGGAGAAAAGCTCCAGATACTTAGTTTTCTGCTTGCAATCTACTGATGTATGTTTGTTTTTTGGATTTTTCTGTATGACCAACACTATTTTGGCTACTCTCTAATTTTTCTCTGCTCATCACCTGAACACACTAGTTACCCATTTTGCTCTCCATCTTTCATTACACACTGA
Organism: Protopterus annectens; assembly: GCF_019279795.1. Taxonomy (NCBI): domain Eukaryota; kingdom Metazoa; phylum Chordata; order Ceratodontiformes; family Protopteridae; genus Protopterus; species Protopterus annectens. The sequence continues at coordinate 595,380,957 of NC_056727.1, read as the reverse complement.
TAATGTCAGTCACCCTATTCTTCTTCTATGTAATGTTCTTCTTATTTAAGTTTTTATGTCTGCATTATTTCTCTAGCATTACTCACATTTTACCCTTCTGCAGTTTTGATAATTCTAGTTTTTCCTTCTGTCAGTGTTTCCTGCTCTTTTCTTGGTAGATGGACTGCATTTTACCAATGTGCATTTGTTAGCCTTTGTAAGCTGTTTCTAACATGTAATTGTACAGTAGCGACTTTACTGCAATACAGTCTCCATTACACTTCTACTGTTAGCATTCAGTGCATCATCTTAACATATCTAAATCTGTTTGTATCAAGCTAATTACTTGCTGCCACATTTTTAATGAATTTTATTACGACTTACTCTCAAACTTTTTTATTTTTATTTATGATATGTAACCGAAGCATAGCTAGGACAAATTTATTCTGGTTGAAGTTAATCACTTTGCACTAAAGCAATATTGTTAACTCATTTTTACCTTGCCTTTCCTCTCTTTACTCGCCTCTTGCTGTCTGAGCATCTTATAGGCCCTATTTTGCCAATACTCTCTATACTCTACTCTCTCCAATCCATCTTCCTGCTATCTTCATTCTGCTCTTATGCCCACTGCTTTACAATTACTGTATTTATTTTTACCTCCTAAACTCACATTTTATTCCCTGCTCTCCTGCCTTTATTTATACGTATAAGACTGGTCTCCACCTCCCTTCTGAATCTACAGCATTAACCATCACCTGAACATAAAGATTTTCATCCAAACTTGGACCCTTCTGCTTCCATAACCTGCCTGCAACCTACTGATGTATGTTTGTTTTTTTTTTTTTGCAATTTCTGTATGACCAACGCTATTTTGGCTACTCTCTAATTCTGCCTGCTCATCACTGGAATGCACTAGTTACACACTTTGTTCCCCATCTTTCTTTATACATTGATAATCTCAGTCTCTCTATTCTTCCTCTTCTATGCAATGTTCTTCTTATTTTAGTTTTTTCTGTCTGCATTATTTCTCTAGCATTACTCACATTTTACCCTTCTGCAGTTTTGATAATTCTAGTTTTTCCTTCTGTCAGTCTTTTCTTCTGCTTGTATTTCCCCAAGGTCTGCAAACTTGGTACTTAACAGCATACTACCTATTACTACTCCAATTTTATACACTTGCACTGTTACAAAAGGACATCAGGAATTCCTTACTGATTGTTTCTTTTCTAGTTTGACCTGCAGTTCCAACTAGGTTCTTCCCGCTCAATCTGCTCCCCTGCCCCCAATTCCACCCACCCCCACTGCTCCTAGCTTTATACCTCCCATGCTCCTCCTACTTCAATTTTAACCTATTACACCTATTCTATAAATAAACGTCATCACCTGTCTTCCTCACATATCCACCATATCTTACATCATCAGATTACATTCTCTTGCTAAGCACATTAAACTCTATAATATCTGACTTGATTTGTGAGTATATAACATATAAGCAAACACTCATTACCTCCCTTTCTCTACTTTTCCTTCTCCAACATACATCCTACCACACATCTACTATCAATATCCAAATAACGTACAGCTCTCTCTGACAACAAAAACAGTTTCTCTAATATATCACCAGACCTCTTTCAAACACATATATTAACCTCTTCAAAAATCAAACTTTTAAAAGAAAGCCCCAAGTTTCAATATTACCTGAAAAAACTTCTCTTTCACTCAAGCATCTTATCACCTATTTTTCACTTATTTCCCTCTCTGGTGATGTTCACCTTATCCAGGCCCATCACCTACCTCTAGTCTTTCCCACACCCCATTGAACTCATCCCAAAGTAAAAATCTGATACTAACTACCCTTAACCTTTGCATTTGTAACAAAATCTCAGACTTTCATTCTTGGGTGGCACTACATACTCCAGACTTCTTAGCTTCACAGAAACAAGGCTAAAACCTAATATAAAATATACAGAAATGCTCCCTCCAGGATATAATTTAATCAGACTAGATAGACTATACAAAAGAGCTGGTGGAATTGCATTATTTTACAACATCTACTTCAGAGTTGCAAACTACTTAGGTCCCATCCCTAAATTTGATAATGCTGAGCTACTCATTACCATCTTAAAAATGAACAACTCAAAAAAAAACTGTGTACATTTGTGATTTACATTCCCCCATCACAGAACATCCCTATACTTGAAAAAAATCCTATCTTGTATCACAGATAACATCTCTTATGAAACCATTATTCTTGGAGATATTAACATAAGTTGGCTAACTCTTAAATCAGTCTCTCCCTCTACCTCTATAACCCTCTAATTTCTCACAACTTATACTATCTCCTACATAGCATGATAAATATAACAAACAAGGTTCCATACCTTATTGGATTCTAGTTTCTGACCCTAACAAGTTCACACAAACAGGCACCCGCCCCAAAACAGTGTGTGACCACCTACCCTCTTTCACCATCAGAATATGTAAGCATTCTCCTAAAAAGCATCTTTATAAATCAATCCAGAGTCTAACAAAATTTAATCCATAGTCCTTTCTACACATACAAATCTACTAACTGGAAGATCCTAAAAATGCTTCCTCTTGATGAAGCCATAAATTACTTTAATATTATATTCTCAAACTTTCTAGACAATCTAGCTCTCACTAAGACAAAAAGCATCAAAATTAATCATGCTCGTGGCTGTCAGGTGCTATCAAACAACAAATGTTCATAAGAAGTAAAGCATAGAAAGAGTGGTTAAAAAACAAAACCCCAAAACAATCTACAGTACTATAAACAACTCTGAAACAAAGTTAAACAGCTCACCATTTCAAATAAAAAGCAATACTATACCCATCAACAATCTAATAACTCATAATCCAAGGATATATTGGTCATCAATTAATTCACTTCCTAAGTCAGGCACTCAACAAAATCCTAGCCTTCTCCCAAGTAACTCTCCTTTTGAAGTTGCCACCTATTTTAACTCTCACTTTATTGATAGTATTTCCAACCTACTGTCAAACAATATACACCAGTCACCCTCAGTAAATCAATTAACCTCCTACAACACTTTTCAGCCAAGTACAACTGGTACTAACATTACTCATTGCCCTACTACTTCTACTCATACTTTTTCACTTCATCCAGTCTCTACCACCCTTATAAAAACACTTCTTCTTAAACTCAAACCAAGTTCTAATTCAGCAGACAATCTTCCTGTTCAATACCTTAAGCTCGCTGCCAAGTCTATAGCCTACCCAGTTAGTATTATTATAAACAGGTCAATCACAGAATCATATGGGACAGGCATTTGGAAGAAATCCTTCATTGTCCTACTACATAAAGGAAGTAATTCCTCAGATCTATCTAACTATTGCCCCAGTGCTATCTTATCATCTCTGTCAAAAATTCCTGAAGCATGAATATATACACAACTCATTCATTACCTTCTCCACAACAAGCTATTATCCCCAACCCAGCATGGTTTCAGACCAAACCATAGCACTTCAACTGCTCTGTCATCCTTCATGGACACCATAAACTATGCTAGAGAGTATGGTCATCTTGTTTCTAGATCTCCCCAAAGCTTTGTTACATTTTCACACTAAGCTTCTATATCAACTTTTCTCACTAGGCCTCGGATACCCCTCCCTTGCATGGTTCAAAAGTTATCTGTCTGATAGACAACAGTCAGTAAAGTGGCAAGGCTCCCTTTCTTCCTTCTTTCCAAATATCACTGGGGTACTTCAAGACTCCATCCTTGGGCCCCTACTTTTCAACATCTTCATACACAACCTTCACCCCCTGCTAAGCCACTCTAATCCAATATTTATTTATTTAACATTTGTTTACTGGGAAAGTCTGACTTGGAATGAGCCAATTTTCAATAGAGGCCCAGGGAGAAGTGCTCCATATGCAGTTGACTTGACCATTATCTGCTCATCAAACAACATAATGCACCTGCAACAAGTTACCCAAGAAGTCTTTTCATCCAATGAACTCCGGCTATACAACTCACAACCTTTACTCAACCCCAATAAAACAAAACTTTTACTTTTTTTTCCTAAAATTTACTCTGCAATAATACTCTACATGAAGTTGTTCCACACACCAAGCTGCTAGGTGTAATCATCAAAGAAAATCTAAAATTTGACCTACGTACCCAAACTAACATAAAAAAACACACACCAGAAACTAGGTATGCTCTACAGGTATTCACACTTTCCTAATCAGTCTGCTAGAATTATACTTGCAAACACCTACTTATTACCTCCCCTCCTGTATGGTGCTAATATCCTTACTAATCTCCAAACATTCCTCTTATCAGCACTTGTAACCTTTTACAACAAAATAGTAAAATTTGCCACAAACTCTACCTACTACAGTACTATCAGTACTATCATCAACTAAGAAATCTTGCCAAAAATAGAATCTGCAGTGACAAAACATTGTACTACACTCTAATACAACACAAACATAAAAATAACCCAAGGAAATTCTGGCAGGCCATCAAACTACTACTATACCCTAGCCAAACCTCCAACCCCTCCCCTTCAATAACAAACAACAACACATCAATAGCAGTCCAATTCAACTCACATTTCATCAACTCCATCCATACCTTACTAAATAACAGTAGCCAGTCCTCTCTAACTATACTCACTGCTCTTGATTCCCACTCCTCCACCTTCTCATTTAAACCCATCCACACTAATGACATAAAAAAACTCCTTCTTAAACTCAAACCTACTACTCTTGCTGCTAATCAACTCCCAAATTATTTGCTTTAACTTGGACCTAATTCCATTTCCTACCCAATATCCATCATTATCAATCAATCTATCACTGAAAATATATACCAGTACAATGGAAAGTCTCTCATATCATTCCCCTGCACAAAGGAGGAAACTCCACAGATATAACCAACTACAGACCAATTGCTATACTTTCCCCTCTTAGCAAAATATTAGAAAAGTGTATTCACTCCCAACTTCTTTCCTACCTACTCAAAAACAACTACTCCGCAATACACAGCAAGGCTTTAGACCAAAACATAGTACTACCACTGCTCTCTTAAGTTTCACAAATACCATCAACAGCCACAAAAACAATAACCTTATTTTTTCTATATTCTTAGACATGTCTAAAGCCTTTGACACTGTTTCACACCAAATACTATTACAAGTACTTGCATCTTTACACGTCTTCTTCAGTACTGTTTTGGTTCCACAGCTACCTATCTAATCGGCAGCAAGCTTCTAAATGGGCAAATGACTTATCTCCTCTTCTACCTGTTACTATTGGTGTCCCACAAGGCTCAATACTTGACCCCTTACTCTTCTCTATCTTTACTATTAGACTTAACTCTGCTACCCCTCATGCTACCATAGTACAATATGCTGATGACTCTACAGTCATTTGTGCAGCCCCCTCCTATCCAGAACTACAGTCCAAAACACAACAAGCCCTCTCAGATATAGAACTATATCTCAAGGAGAACCAACTCATACTAAACCCCAAACAAAACAAAGCTTATGTTACTCACACATAATAAATCTACTGATTCCTCTTCCCCACTATATATCTTCTCCTTCAACGGCACCAAAATAGAACCAACAGATAACACTAAACTTCTAGGAGTCACAACAGATAGCAGATTAAGATTTGACAAACACATTGCCTTAACAGTCAAGAAAATACATATAAAATTTGGCTGCCTATATAGATCCAGATCATTCCTCACCCCTCACTCAAAAATGGCCCTTGCCAGACCTCACCTTCTGTCCACACTTCTTTACACCTCCCCCATTTTCACCAACCTTAGAAAATCTGTCCTTTCCAAACTAGAGACTTGCTACCACAAAATTGCTCGTTTTGCTGCTAACCACCCTCAGAGTCCACCACTGCACTACCCTTATAAGTCTTCATTGGCTAGGGCTGCCGCATCTTCTAACACCTAATCAACTGACAATTGCTCATAACATCATTTTTCAACCAAGATGCTTGTCCATCACTAATACATCTTGTCCAACCCTACCACGCATCACGTGCACCCCGAATATCCAACAAACTACTACTACAAACACACAAATCTTACAACTCATTTGGTGACTCTCTATTTGCTAATCACATTGGAACTCATTCCCACAATACATACTCACGACCCCAACCAACTTCATGTTTAAACAACTACTCAGACAATACCTCCTTAATAACTGGCTCTGCACCTGTATTACACCTGGCTAAACTCCTATTTCTCATTTAACTTCCCACTGTACTACCAGGTTGCCATATAGTAAAGGATTTTTTTCCTAGTATTACGTTATATGTGTATATAACTGATAATGTTTAGCTATATTGCTATTTTTATTAACTAATTTCACCATGTTTCATGTTATTATGAGTTTTAAATGTTCATATCTACCTTGTAAATGTTTATATCTTGCTTGTATACTCTACCTACTATGTATGTAACTATCTTTGGAGCCTTTCTCCCTGGGCCTCCACTGAAAATGGGTTACTAGCCCACTCAGACTATCCTGGTAAACAAATGTAAAATAAATACTAAATGAGTGAACACTCTACCTATCACTGCATTTCACTTTAAGCACTACAATGGCTCGCACACTGCCTTAAGTCCTTACAATTCTGCCCACATTACCTATAACCCTACTGCCTGCCCTGCTCTAACCTCTGTTCTCTCGAGCTATCTTCCCACTAGACTTCTAAGATCCAAAGACAACATCTATCAGTGTACAAGCCCAAGAAAAATGATGGTAAACCCCTTTACTCTTACTCCACTGCCAAAGCCAGGAACTTTCTGCCGACAGATATCAGAGCAAATGACAACTTTCCTTCATTTAAATATGCCTTAAAAGAATTTCTAAACAAATCATGATCTGTTTCTGCTCTACTCCCACTTCATATTATATCCTTTTACATTAACTTCACTTTCTCAATTACTGTCTGTTTCTCCCTTCTACTCCCGTTTTTCTTATTATACATTATGTACTATCCCTCTCATCAATAATTTGTGGTATCTTACTGTTTTTCTCTCCTTGTTATATTAACTTTCTTTTCTCAACTACCTTTTTCTTTCTTCCTTCTACTCACATTTTTCTTCCATCATGTTATCAATAATCAATTATCTTACTGTTTTCTCTCCCTCAAATAATGTGTGCTGCTATACCAACACCTACTGTTTGTTACATTAATAACCAATCAAAACTTTTGTTATCTTAACTAGTTGATTTACATTTTATTATACTTTTGTCTAGGAATTCTGTTAATAATTATTTGTTTTTGGAACTTTTCTTCATAGGCCTCGGCAGAAAATGGGTTTCCTGGATTCCAGTCAGACTATCCCAGTAAACAAAAGTCAAATAAATAAATATTTAAATAAATATTTTTTCCAAGTAAGCAATGAAACAAAACATATGAACCAATAATGACAAAACTGTCCAGTTCCGAACATTTAACATTAAAAGGCCACTCAAACATCTGTTATTACAATCCACCAGTATCAGTCAATATGCACAATCTTTGCAGAAGTAAACGTCATCTGAATAATTCCACGTTAAAGAAATCTGTAACTAATGAAGACGTTGCTGCTATTAACAACTTTATATTTCAGTGTTTCATCTACAAATTCAGTACTTGCTGCCCTTGAAGAATAAATTGGCGATGCTACATAAAAAAATGACAAGCTGGTAATATTGCAATAGGGAAAATATGACAAACTGATAACAGGTTCACAGTTACTAGGTATCTCATCCAAAGGAGGACATACTCGGGAATGCAGCACCCCACCCCGTTAAAGTACAACAGAGTATCAGCAATCCATCTACACACTGTGAAGTAGAACCCACAGCCTTCTGCATCAAAAGCAAATATGCTACCTGTTATGCTACTAAAAAGAAGTTATGCAGTCACCGTAATGTTTGATGTGTGTTGTCCATCTTGCCTTCATTCTGTACTAGTTGGGTTTGGAACCGGTTCTCAGTTCCAACTCGGCCTTTTACAAAAGCTTGAGGTCTTCAACTAGCTCATGGCTTACACCCTACCCATGATGCCCTAGGGAACTCCCCAGATCTTGTTTGCTGGCATACTAATATAAGCATGTAAAAACACTATTTTACAAGCCAAGAAAAGGGTCAGAGAATATCAGTCACCAAATGAATCCTCTCGGTCCTCCAGGAGGTAAAATATTCTTCAGAACAGTAGATCCAAAAGAGGCCCTGTCCCTGGAAGCCAAATCAACTTTGTAATGAGTAATAAACGCATGAGGTCTTGCCCATGTTGCTGCAGCACAAATGGTAGCAAATGGCAGTTTAGCCCGAAAGGCAGAAGAGGTAGAAATAGCTATGGTAGAATGACCTCTTACTTTGTTGGGAAGTTGTTTGTTCTGGGATTTGTAGGTGAATGTAATACAATCTGGCAGCCATCTGGAGAGAGTGGTCTTAGTAACTGGCACACCTTTTTCACAGTCTGAAAAGGACACAAACAACTGGTCAGTCTTTCTAAAGTCCTTCGTTCTATGCAAGTAGAAATGTAATTGCTTATGTACATCTAGTTGGTGTAGCATATATTCTGCCATATTGCCATAATTAGGGAAGAAAACTGGTAAGTCTATGGATTGGTTTAAGTCTGATTCTGAACATACTTTTGGTAAAAGGACAGATTTGTTTGAAGTAACAATCTGCCTTTCTGGAACAGCATAAAGGGGATATGATAGACAATGCTTCCAGGTTAAGAACTTCATGTCACAGGATGATGCAGGCTCAAGGGGGGGGGAATCATATGGGACAACACAAAATTCAGGTTCCATGGTACTAGAGGTGGTTTAATGGGCAGTCTTAATAGAATGGTACTCCTCAAGAAGGCTTTGCCTATATGAAAATTAGAGATCGCTGCTAATTGGACTTGAATCGTAGCTGCAGCTGCCCAGTCATGAAATTATTTTGCTAAGAACTCCAGTATGGAAGACATAGGTGCAGAGAAAGGGTCAATATGATTTTCCAAGGCCCAGGAGGAAAATCTCTTCTATTTGCTGATATACAATTTTCTCATCAAAGCTTTATGAGAATAAATCAGGATATGCTGCACTGAAGGTAAAAGGTCAGGTAGCCTGGCTATGCCTGGAATCAGAGCAGCCAGGCTGTCAACTTGAGGGTTTGAAGAGAAGGATGGAGCATTCTTGACAGGTGGGTCAGAAGATCAGCTGGGTCCAGAATCCAAGGCTCCTCCTGAAGATCAGGCCACAGGAAGGGGAACCAGACTTGGAGAGGCCAGTAAGGGGAGACAAGTATTAAGGTCCATCCCAAAATGCTGGCTTTCTGAAGAACTTTGGGTATCAATGGGAAGGGAGGAAAGGCGTAGAGGAGCCCCGAGGGCCAAAAGTGTATAAGTGCATCCCCTTGGTGACTCCTGGGGGGGGGGTTAGGACAAGGTAACTGCTGCATTTGGCATTCATGGACGTGGCCAAAAGGTCAAAGCAAGGCTGGCCCCATATTCGGAAAATCATTTCTGCTATGTCTTGTTTTAGGGATCACTCATGAGACATCAGAATTGCCCTGCTGAATTTGTCATTATCATGTTGGATTTCTCCGGGATGTGCATTGCTGTCAGAAAGTGTTGGAAAGAGGTCACTCACTGCCATACTCTCAGGGCCTCACGGCAAAGAGGGTAAGATCTGGTTCCTCCTTGTTGGTTTATATACCACACATCCTCCATATTGTCTGTTTGTACTGCAATGGTTCCTAGCAGAAGAGAGTCTTGGAATGCCTGCAACGCTAAAAGCACCACTCTCATCTCTAGGAGACAGATATGCAAGTGGCTCTCATGATTCTGCCAAGTGCCTTGGACCATCCTTCCCTGATATTTCCCCCCACCCCTATCTGGGAAGCGTCTGTTGTTACTGTGGCTTAAGGCTGTGGAAGAACAAATGGTCGATCTAAAGTCACATGAGTGGAGTGAAGCCACCAACAAAGGTCTTTCCTGCAAGATTCTGTTATTATGACTTGGTGGGACATGGGTAGTTCCTGTATGGACCACTGAGTGAACAGCAGTCACTGAAGAATTCTCATATGTAACCGGATTAACAGAATTACATTTATTGCTGCTGCCATGGTGCCTAGCACTTTTAGAACTGCTCTTGCTTGAACCTTCCTCTTAAAAAGAAGGACAAAGACCTGACGTTGAATGGGATTGTACTCTTGCTGGGGGAAGCTTTACCATCATTTTTGTGGTGTCTAGGTGTACTCCTATAAAAACAATACACTGAGAGGGCAATATGGCAGATTTTTTGTAACTTATTGTGATCCCTATATGGGAGCAGAGTTGCAATGTGGTGTCTCTTGTTTTTATTAGTAGATGCTTGGTGGTGGCAGTTAGCAGCCAGTCATTTAGGTACAGAAACACTCACAATCCTAGACGTCTCAGGTGAGCCATAACTACTGCCATATATTTGGTGAACAGTCTGGGGGCTGTAGTGAGACCAAAGGGCAGAGCTCAAAACTGGTACTGACTGGCTCCCAGCCAAAAGTGCAAAACACTCCTGGAGCGCGTGTCCATTTTTATGTGGTAGTATGCATCCTGGAGGTCTATAGAGGACATCCAATCATCTTTTCCCAGAAAAGGGAGAACTGACTGCAGAGTGCAGTGCATCTAGAACTTAGACTTTCTTACTGCTTTGTTCAGTCTGCTGAGATCCAAGATGGGTCTCCAGTTTCCTGTTTTCTTTGGAACTAAAAAGAACCTTGAGTAAGTTCCAGATCCTATTTGGTCTGTGGGGACTATTTGGATGACTCTTTTCTAGCAACCTATATGTTTCTAGAGTTGCCTGTTTCCTGTGACTGGGTGGAATGTCCAAAATGTTCCTTATGTGTGGAATGGGGAAAGAAAAGGGTATAGAGACCTCTGGATAAGATGCTTTGTACCCATTTGTCTTTTGTGATTTTTAGCCAGGCTTCTGGGTAGAAAGATAAGCGACCCCCGAATGCCTCCAGAGACGGAGAGGCGGGCCTCCTTTCAGGAATGCTGAAAAGGCTTGTCAAGGAAGGCTTCCCTGTCACCCTGATTTTGCACAGCCCCTCTACCGTGTGGCTGGCATCTTCCATTATTGCTTACCCCTCTGCTCCTGGGTGGAGGATCACCACGTGTCTTGAAAAACTCTCTGGGATTTTCAAAACCACATTTTTCCTCCCTTCTGACATTTTGGATAAGGCCTAGAAGGTAGGGAAATATGGACTCCTATGGCAGAGAGAGTTTTTCCTTCTTGTTCACACCTGGTTAGTGTGTCTTTGACTTTAGGCCTGAATAAGGACAAGCCATCGAAGGGGATGTTAACAAAAGAAGACTTAAAATGCTCTGCAAAGTTACACGAGAGCACCCAGGAATGTCTCCTTAGGGAAATTCCTGAACCTGCTGCCCTACTTGCTCCATCAGCTGCATAGGAAATGAGTGTCATGGAGGAGTTTACCACAGAATTCAAGGTGGAGAGCTGGGAGAAAACTATCTAATACCCCCACAGCTACTGAACCGTGGAAAGTATCATCTAGCTCCTTCAGGAAATCTCTCTGCAACCTGGTAAAATGTGTAAGATAATTCAGAGACCTGAGTGTAAAGGTCGCTGAAAAAAAGGTGCACTTTCCATATCTGTTCTTTGTACGAGACTCTTTGTTCAGCATATGGACAGAAGAAGAGGACGTCTCTGACAATTCCTTCTTGGTGGCCACCACCACCAAGATCATATCATCTACCGGGACACCTTTTGTAAGGAAAGTTTTATCAGCGGGGGATGTAATGAATTTATTTGGCCTCTGAAGAACATGCTCCACTGAGTCTGCAGTCTCCTAAACCTTTCGACAAACTAGGTCCATGAGTTTGTTGAAAGGCGGAGACACACAAGTGGTGGAAGGGCAAGACCCAAAAGCCTTCAGGTAGACAGACTCCACCTCAGAAGGGTTGATGGGCTTTCAGCCACCTCTCTGCTTAAGTATTTCTAGGATGTCTGCAAAGGTGACCTCCTCAAAAATTGACCGTGGGGACCCTTCTGACACATCGAGGTCTGTGTCAGATGTGACAGACTCCTCTGGGGAGTCCAAATGCTTCCTCTTACATAATCTCTTGCAAGAGACCTCTTCAGAAGGGTATTCTGGAGAGGTTTTGGAAGACAGGGTTTCACCCAATGGGGTATCCTGAGGCTGTGGGTCTCCACGTCTGTGTGGATGCAGTTGCGCTGAGATGGGGGAGGAATGACTGGATCTGAGAGTGGAGATGCCAGTGGGGACAGTGCTCTCCTCATCTCCTCGAAGGCTCACAGCCCAGGATCCGAGGAAGCTCCCAGCTCTGAAGAACCAGAAGGCATCCCTGGCACCAGTTGGCTCTGAGGCCAATGTAGGAGACGAGCTCACCCATGCTGAAGCCCGGAGAGGCAAGCTCAGATCCAACAAATGTCCGCTCTGACTGTCCTCCCTGGACCTGACTAGAGAGCAATGGCTCCTAGACTCCTCGAGCTCAGACGGCACCGAGGAAGTCAGAGCAGTAGTTGGGGCCAAAGATCCTGGAACAGGTCTCGGCTCCTACAGTTCCATTACAATCAGCTCCATGCATTCAGGCTCTGAAGTCCCAAGTCGGGTCGGAGGAGGAACTGATGTTGACAGAGTAGGCTTAGTTGGTTCTGAAACCCTCTGGGTTGGCTCCGACAAAAGCTTGGCTAGTGCTGGTGTCCCACAAAGTCTCTGCACGATGCGATCCACATCATCATCTGAAAGGCTCCTGGAGGATCAAGAGGAAGGAGCAGGAGATCTTGAAACTTGCAAGATGGGGATCTCAATATTGAAAAAAACATTTCCAGTTCTGGGGACCATCTCCGAGCTTGAAACACCAATGGTTCCGATACTGAAGGAGCTGACGTGGATGTTTTCTCAGGCCAGACAGGTTTTGGGTCCAATGAGGAAATTTTTAGTAACTTTTTTGTTGGCCCCGAATGAGCTTCTGATGACATAGAAGATCTTTTACCTGATTTCTCAGATTTTGAAGAAGGGGAAGAGGTCTGTTTTGTAGGACTCTGACCTTCTCCTATGGCTTCTGAAAAGGAAGTCTTCAATAACCCCCTAAGAATCAACTTATTCTTCCTTTCAAGAAGAACCCTGTGGCTGAAAGAATGGCAAATTGCACAAGATTCTTGTAGATGTACTGCTCCAAGGCAGTACACACACACAGTATGACCATAAATCATCAACATTTTCTGAACACATTAGAACATTTTTTGAATCCAGAGGGTTTAGCATCTTTGGTCTGTTTTGACATCTTAACAACCAAAAAAAAATATCACTATATAAATGACACACTAAGCAAAAGCCCTCTAATTGAAATGGGCTAAGCAGCCCTCTAACTAAAAGGAGCTAGCTTACTGGATGTAGAAAACATCAAAAACTAACATTTTTTTTTTTTTAAATAAAGAAGCTTGCAACAGAAAAATATGTAAAGCACATACCGGGCAAAAGCCCTCTAACTAAAACGGGCTGAGCAGCCCTCTAATCTAACTTAAACAAGCTAGCTTAGGTAATAGAACAATCCTCCAAATAAAACAGCCAACCAACATACTTAACAAGACTAATGCACACAGTAAGGAAAAAAAGACCCCCTAATTTAAATGGGCCAAGCAACCCTCTAACTTAAATGAACTATCTTAATCAAGAAAAAAGGACTAAATAAAAATAGCTGTTCACAAAAAGGGGAGAGCTTAAAGAGAATTATCAAATACGCACACACTTAGGAAAAAAACACTCTATCTAAACCAGGATATAGGCAGCCCTCTAAGTAAATATCTAAACTACCTAAGTAAAAAAACACACTAATTTAAAAAGCTAAAAACAACAAGCCTGAGAAAGTTATTTTAAACGCACGCTTAGGAAAGCCGGGATAAGTTAGAGATATAGGCCTTCAGAGTTAACGACGGCCAACACTCAAACAGCAAAAAAAACAAACACAGCCAAAACTGTTAACAAAGGTTAACCAATTTAACTAAGCTAAACTACTACTAAGTAATCCCAAAGAGGAACAACTACTAAATTTAACAGTAAAACACAACTGAAAAGAAGTCACTTAGCCAGAGCCAGTTTGAAGCACCTGATCTTGTTTAGCGGCAAACAAGATCTGGGGAGTTCCCTAGGGCATAATGGGATAGGGTGTAAGCCACGAGCTAGTTGAAAGACCTTGAGCTTTTGTAAAAGGCCGAGTCGGAACCGAAGATCGGTTCCAAACCTAACCAGTACAGAATGAAGGCGAGATAGGACAACATCACATCAATACGTTTCAATTCTATAGCAAAACAGTGATACCATTTTCTAAACAAAACAGCTGCACATTGTAAACAGACTTTGCATGAGAAGAAGTAAACGTCTCTTCCCTTGAAGCTAACAGTTCCTTGAAAATGTACCTGAAACTCAATTCCTTGAAAAAAATGCAGCTTGGTAGTTGGGGTAGAGGATTCAGGCTATTATTTCTTCCAACTAAGGTGCATGGTTTCAGCCTGAGCAAACAGCTAACCATCTGCTGTCAACTACCACCTGCTATCCCTAACTAGAGCATTTCACCCACATACCCCTACACGCACACAAACACACATACACCTACCATACCTCTCAACCACTTACTGCAAGAAACCTGTACAAAACCTAAAATTATGTGGGACCAAAGGCCCAAAAATAGGGGCAGATTTTAAACACTACTCTCAGGAGCTTAAACGTTTGCCAGAATAACAGAATTTGTGTTAGTATGCATTTTTATAAAGGATATGAAGTCTGAATCTCAAATCCTCCCATCCACATCCCCCTTTTCCATTTTTGCACATGGAATAGGGGGTGTTCAACAGTGACAATCTAGAACCAAGGTTTACACTGCAGGGTAGCTAGCCCTGCCACAGCTGTTCATCCACACCACACACTCACACTTATGGCCAGTTTAGTGTGTCCAATCCACCTACTACATGTCTTTGGAATGTGGTAGGAAACTGAAGCAACCAGAGGAAACCCACGCCAAAAAGTACAGTTGTGTACACTTACCATAAATGTAGATGTTCGAGTGTAATCACTGTTGCAGTCATCACATTTGGGTTATCTGCTTGCAGTAGCCCTCAATCGGCCTGATTATCAAAGTCTTGGGTCCTGCATCGGTTGCTGTCTCATCTTCCATGACGTCAGGTAGTCAGGGGTATAAAGCATGCAGCCGACTCCATTTTATCAGTTTTTCTTGCCCCAGATATCAGGTGCCCCCATAATGGGAAGCAATTATATACAAGGTTACACCTCCAACAAAAAGCAAATACACCAGAAAGATTTAAGCATCGTAAACAAAAATACAGGTATAGACAATAGAAGTAAGGGGGCTGGAGGGAGGGTAACCAGGACTGCAACAGTGAATACACTCGAACATCTACATTTATGGTAAGTGTACATAACTGTACTATGTTTTTCGTGTTTCACTGTTGCAGTCATCACATTTGGGTAGATTCCCAAAGCTAAGGATGGGAGGAGGTAATTAAATAGCATTAGGACCAGCTATAAGGCCCTGCCAGACTGCAGTGGCAAAGCCAGCTCTGGATTTAGAAAAAATTGGCAAGTGGTAAAGCTTGGTGAAGGTATGTACAGAACTCCAGGTAGAGCTTCTAGGATGTCCCTAGTAGGGACACCTCTGAGAAAGGCTGTACAGGTAGATGCAGCCCTGGTTGAATGTGCTCTTATCCCCTGTGGGGTAGGTTTTCCATGGTGCTTATAGCAGAAATGAATGCAATGGCCAATCCACTTAGACATAGTTTGCTTTGAAATAGCTTCCCCTCTGTTTCTGCAGCAAATGCAACCAGCAGCTGTTCAGATTTCCTGAGAGGTTTAGTCCTGTCCAAGTAAAATCTAAATTGTCTGTGCATGGCCAAGGAATGCAGTATTCATTCCCCTTTGTTCTGTGGATTAGAAAAGAAGGTTAGCAAATGAATGGACTGATTAAGGGCCACACTGGATACCACCTTGGACATGAAGGAGGGATTGGTCCTGAGGGACACCCTGTCCGCATGAAAGATGATGAAAGGCTCCACAGCCATGAGGGCCTGTAATTCAGACACCCATCTTGCTGAAGTGATGGCTAGAAGGAAGGCTGTTTTCCAAGAAAGGAATTTCAAGTCTGCACTTGCAGCTGGCTCGAAGGGAGGTACAGTGAGCTTTTCCAATACAAAGTTAAGGTCCCAGGCTGGAGTAGGGGCTCTCCTGGGTGGTCTTAGAGTTTTGCCCCCTCTGAGGAATTGCTTCAGCAATGGATGAGAGAAGAGGGGTGGTTCTGTATTGTAATGAGCTGAAATGGCTGAGGCATGAATTTTGATGGAGGAAAAGGAAAGGCTCTTGTGAAGCATCTCAGTTAAGTATTGAAGAATCTGAAGTAAATTGGGCGCTGCTGTGTCCATCCCGTGAGTTTGGCTCCTGGAACAGAATCTTTTCCATTTTTCAGCATAGGATTTTCTAGTACTAGGCCTCCTTGCCTCCAGAATGACATCCATCACTTGCTTACTGAGGGATGGGAATGGTGAGAAAGTACAGTTTTGTACCTACCATAAATGTAGATGTCCAATAGATATGCAACTGCAGTCCTGGGTTGTCCTGCCTCAGGCAGCCCCTCGGTCGGCCGGATTCCAAAGTCTGGGTCCGGCGTCGGCTGTTGTCGCTTCTTCCCTGACGTCAGAGCGGCTGGGGTATAAAATCATCAGCCGACGCCATCTTCTTCAGTGTTTCTTGCCCCAAATGCCAGGTGCCCTCCAAGGAAGGCTAAATTTAGAGAGTGCATAAAATTCCAGACATGCATAATAGTAATAAACAGATACACCATAAAAGCTATCCCCAGCTAAGTTGGAAAAAGGGGTAGCGGACCCAAAAAGGTAAATTACTGAGGGGTAGGAGGGAGGGTAAACCTGACTGCAGTTGCATATCTATCGGACATCTACATTTATGGTAGGTACAAAACTGTACTATGTCCTTCAAGAATGCAACTGCAGTCCTGACATATGGGTAGAATACCATAGCCAAGCTGGGGGTGGTAGGATCTAAGAAAAAGATGGTGTCCCTGCAGGACTGCCGAAGCAAAGCCTGCTCGGGATCTGGAGTATAAAGGCAGGTTGTAGTGTTTGGAAAATGTATGCATGGAGCTCCATGTAGCAGCTTCTAGAATGTCCTTTGTAGCCACCCCTCTTAGAAAGGCTGTGGAGGTGGCTATAGCTCTGGTGGAGTGTGGCCTGATATTGGCTGGCACACCTTTTCCATGGAAAGAATAACAGAATCTGATGCAGTGTCCAATCCATTTTGAAATTGTTTGTTTGGAAATTGCCTTTCCTTGCACTCCAGCAGCGTAAGCTACAAATAGTTGGTCAGACTTTCTGTTGGCCTTTGTTCTGTCCAAGTAGTAGCGTAATAGTCTGTGTATGCCCAAAGTGTGCAGCAGCTTTTCTCCTTTATTTTGAGGATTGGGAAAGAAAGTAGGCAGGTGAATTGCTTGATTTAGAGACACCCTGGATATCACTTTTGGCATGAATGAAGGATTGGTTCTTAAAGAAACTCTGTCCTGATGAAAAATGAGGAATGGAGGTACTGCCATGAGGGCCTGTATCTCCGAGACTCTTCTTGCTGAGGTAACTGCCAACAGGAAAACTGTTCTCCAGGAGAGAAATTGCATCTCTGAAGATGCTGCTGGCTCAAAAGGAGGAAGAGTTAATTTTTCCAAGATGAAGTTGAGGTCCCATGCAGGCACTGGTGGTTTCCTGGGAGGTTTGATATTCTTTATCCCTCTTAGAAACTGTCTTAGCAAAGGATGTGAAAACACAGGTGGATCACAGTTGTATTTTGCTGAGATTGCTGAAGCGTATTTTATGGAAGAATATGAAAGGCCACTATGAAGCATTTCTGCCAAGTATTCTAGTATCTGTGGCATGTTTATTACTGATACATCCTGACCCTTGTTGGCATTCCAGGTGATGAATCTCTTCCATTTGGCTGAATAAGTTTTTCTGGTGGAAGGACTGCGTGCTTCCAGTAGGATCTCTTGAACTTTTTTGGAGAGAGAGATATGGGTAGAAGTCATGGAACCCTCCAAGCTGTCAGCTGCAATGTTTGCAGGTTGGGATGAACAGTCCTGTAATTGTGCTGAGTTAGAAGAAGAGGCCATTGAGGCAGGGGCCACGGCTTGGTGCGAGATATGCTCCTTAGTAATGGATACCAGTGCTGCCTTGGCCAGTCTGGAGCTATCAAAATACCTTTCGGTTGCTCTGCTTTGATCTTCAGTAACACCTTGGTCATTAATGGTAGAGGTGGGAATGCGTAGATTGTCAGAGAATTCCAGCTGAAGGAGAGAGAGCATCCATTCTCCAGGCTTGAGGATGGTGTGTCCTCGAACAGAACTTCTTCAGATGATGATTGAGGTGAGAGGCAAAGAGATCTATGTCCGGCCTTCCCCACGCATGAGTTATTTGCGAAGAAATGTCTGGATGCAGCATCCATTCGTGCGGGTCCAAAATGTTTCTGCTCAGACTGTCTGTCAGAACATTGTCCTTGCCTGGAACAAACTGGGATTGCAACTGTAAGTTCAGTTTCAGGGCCTTTTCCCAAAGAGCCATTGTTAGTCTGCAGAGGGGGTAAGAATGAGTGCCTCCCTGTTTACTTATGTACCACATGACAGTGGTGTTGTCTGTCTTTATTAGCAGATGACCTTGCTGAAGAAATTTTCCGAAGGCCTCAATTGCATGAATCACTGCCAACATCTCTTTTTGATTTATGTGCAGATGCATATCCCGGGGAGCCCATTGCCCTTGCATGCATCTGCCTTCCCTGTGCGCCCCCCATCCATGATCTGAGGCGTCTGTTGTAATGGTTTGACTTGCTTGAGGTTTGTTGAAAGACATGCCTTTGTTTAATTGACTTGCTTGTGCCCACCACAGAAATTCCTTTTGAAGACATGGAATGAGTGGTATAATTTCTTCTAAGTTGTGGCTGTGTTGAGACCATAAACTTTTTAGGTACCATTGTAGTTTTCTCATGTGTAGTCTTGCCAGTGGAATCAGAAGAATGCAAGATGACATGAAACCCAGGGCCTGCAGGACTTTCCTTGCAGTCATCTGGGTGAGCTTTGCAAGGCTTTTGAAGTAATCTGGTAATTGTTCTTGTTTTTCTTCCATGAGGAAAGCCATTTGTGAGTTTGTGTCCAGTTTGGCTCCTAGAAAAATTATTTGTTGGGATGGCAGTAGTCTTGATTTTTGAATGTTGACTGTGTATCCCAAAGCCTGTAGTAAGTGTATGACATAGTCCAAGTTTCTTATCAAGGCTTGTTTGCTGTCCGCTTGTATAAGGCAGTCGTCCAGGTAAGGGTAAATTTGTATCCCCTGGAGTCTGCAATGTGCAATTACTGATGCCAGGCATTTTGTGAATACTCTGGGCGCAGTAGATAAGCCAAACGGCAATGCTGATAATTGATAATGTTCTGACCCTGCAAGAAATCTGAGGTATCTTCTGCAACTGTGTCTGACTGGGACATGCAGGTATGCCTCCTTGAGGTCCAGAGTAACCAGCCAAGACCCCTTGCCCAGCATGGGAAGAAGTTGCTGTAATGTCAGCATTTTGAATTATGGCACAATGAGAAAGGTGTTTAGAGCGGACAAGTCCAGTATAGGTCTCCATTGCTTTTCTTTTCTTGGAACAAGGAACAGTCTTGAGTAGAATCCCTGGCCTTGTTCCTGAGGAGGAACCTTTTCTATTGCTTTGATTTGTAGCAGCTTTGAAACTTGTATGAATGCCTCTGCCCTTTGATTGTGTGGCAGGTTTGGCATGCCTTGTCTTGTTGGTAAGGTATGGAAGTGGAACCTGTAACCTTTGTCTATTATGTTCAAAATCCATCCGTCCTTTGTAAAAACGTGCCAATTTTTTGAAAATAAGGATAACTTTCTGCCTAAAGGAGCTTCTCTTTGAGCCTTGGTCGGCGGTGTCAAAGTCAAGTCATTGTGATTGTCCCTGTGGAGCAGTGGGAGTCCCTGCGCTACTTCTCTGATTAGTTGGTTGCCATTGGCGGCCTCTGTAGGAGCCTCGGTATTGCCCTCTACCTCGAGCACGCCTGCTTTTTCCCCTTTGAAACTTGTCAGTGACTGGAAAGGACCAATTCTTCGAAGGCCAATTCCTGCTGAACCTTGGTGGCTGAACCTGGAGGAAATCTTTGACTGTTTGTACTGATTTAGCCTTTTCCTCAATTGATTTCAACACACCCTGTGCATTAGCACCAAATAGCTTGTCTTTTTCCAGAGGTGCATCTAGAAGCTTTACTGTAACATGATCTGGCAATGACTGTTCTTTCAACCAAGCATGTCTACGTATGATGGCCCCTGTCATAGCTGCCCTACATGAAGCTTCCAATGCATCATAACGACACTGAAGAAAATGACTGCTAACCTGCTGAGTAATATGAACCAAATCCTGCAAAGCCTTTCTATCTAAAGGCTCAGGAGAGGCTAACTTTTTCTGCAAATCATCCATCAGAAAATCTTGATACTAAAACATATGAAAAAGACAGTTAAGAGCCCTCATGGCAAGGGTGGTAGAGGTATAAACTTTCTTACCCCACCTCTCCAGGGACCTAGATTCCCTGTCTGCGGGCAAAGGATTCTTGGTCGTGGAAGTGGCCACTCCTTTGGGCCCCTGAGAAATAGTTTCTAGATCAACAGAGTGGGCCTTAAAGAGACGCTTATGAATTTCAGGAACCCTGTAATATCTGTCTGGCTTGACAGGAGCAGGAGGGAGAGAATCAGGAGAAGTACTGGAGTCTGAGAACACATCATCCAATACATCTAACACTGGGGGAATAGCTAAAGGCCTGTGCTGGGGTAACTTAAGGAAGGTCCGAAGCCTTTTCCTGGAGTCGGAGAAATCCTGGCCCTGCCACTGAAAATGCTCTCTCATGGAGTGGAGAATTTCCCTGAAGAAATATCCTCAGGAGGAGAGGCAGGGGGAATGGATTCATCTGTATCAGAATCCTCGTAGGCCGGGAAGGGTTCTTCCTGGGAATCTGAAAGGCCTGACTCACCAGAGGCTTCATCTGAGGAAAGGGTATCTGTCTGCTCAACCCTAGGCCTTTTGTCTGAAGGCGGCTGAGAACCTCTGTCTGGATGAGCCTGAGAGCCCCTGATTAAAGAAATTAGATCTGCAGCTAAAGTCATGATCTGTTTATCCGAAGTGGGAGTCTGTGAAAAAGATTTAGGAGGGTCAGACTTAGCCTGGCTGGCAGCCTTAGCACG
This sequence comes from Protopterus annectens, assembly GCF_019279795.1. NCBI lineage: Eukaryota > Metazoa > Chordata > Ceratodontiformes > Protopteridae > Protopterus > Protopterus annectens. The sequence goes on along the minus strand of NC_056727.1, from coordinate 595,359,664 downwards.
TGTGTAGGCCTTGATGGACATAGGCACAGGAGGCCTAGCTGTCCCACGTGCTGGAGTAACTTTGTCCACCGGTATGGTGTCAGGCAAATCTTGGGCTTCGGTTTCAGGAGGAAAAACAACAACTGGCACCGAGGAAGCCTCCGGGACTGTAGTGTGTGGTAAAACGGTGTAGTTGACCTGGAGCGGTTGAATTACCGCCTCTGAAGAGACCGATACACTCGCGGTAGGCTTAGGTGTGGTGTCGGTGGAAGTCGCGGGCCGCGAAGGTCTGTCCCGGTCCTTCCGTTTTTTTGGAAACGTGTGCTGTCGGAAGCTCCGACGGCATGATATAGGAGTAATTTTCCCCAAAAAAGTCTTCAGCAAATTCTGCCCGGCGCCTAAGTGTGCGCTTATTGAAGCAAGCACAGGCAGCACAGGCCGAGATGTCGTGGTCTGGGCCAGGCAGAGAAGGCAGAAGAATGGAAGTCCTTATGAGGTATTTGTTTACCACAAGACAAACAATTATTAACTTTTGCAGTTTTATCTGACATCGGCTGAGGCAAGAAAAGGTTCCCCAACGGGGTACTTAGCTTTTTGATGACCTCGGTAACCGAAAACACAGGAGCTGGCCGACCGGCACTTGCGAACTGCTTCTGCTTTGGGCACTGCGCGGCAAGAAAGACTGAAGAAGATGGTGTCGGCTGATGATTTTATACCCCAGCCGCTCTGACGTCAGGGAAGAAGCGACAACAGCCAACGCCGGACCCAGACTTTGGAATCCGGCCGACCGAGGGGCTGCCTGAGGCAGGACAACCCATATGTCAGGACTGCAGTTGCATTCTTGAAGGACATCAGGTAATTAGTCAGGCTGCCAAGTTCAGGGTTTGAAGCTGTGGCTGCATTATCTGGCCATCCTGCTGAGACAGCAGAGTAGGGGTCTGATGCAGGTGCCATGGTGCCAGCAGTGACACACTGCACAAGAGGGGGTACCAGTGTTGGTGTGGCCAGTCTGGTGCAATCAGTATTATCCTTGGTTTGTTCTGTTTGATCTTTAGTAGTACCTTGGAGAGGAGAGGCAGAGGTGGAAAGGCATAAACTCATAGGTTTTTCCAGGTGAAGGACAGGGCATCCACTTTCCAAGCTTGTTTGTGGGGAGTCCTTGTGCAGACTTTGCCCAAATGGTAGTTCTGGGGAGAGGAAAACAGGTCGATCGCTGGGCTCCCCCCTTTGTTTCTCAACATGTTGAATATCTTTGGTTCCAGTTTCCACTCGTGTGGGTCCATGAGATTTGTGCTTAGGTCGTCTGCCAGTGTATTTAGCTTTCCTGGCAGGAAATGAGCCTGTAGGTGCACTTGGTAGCTAGCCTGCAGAGAAGGTATGAGTGGGTTCCCCCCTGCTTGTTTATGTACCACATAAGAGTGGTGTTGTCCGTCTTTACCAATAACTGTCCTGGAAGAATGTGGTCCATGAAGGCTGTTAGAGCATACTGTACAGCTAACATTTCTTTTTGATTGATATGCAGGTGCATTTGACTTGGGTTCCATTTTCCCTGAATGCACTGCCCTGCCAAGTGACCCCCTCCCCCCCCCCATGCATAGTCTGATGCGTCTGTTGTTAGAGTTTGGGCGGCAGGGGGTAGAGTGAATGGCAGTCCCTTGTTCTGGTGGCAGGCCTCTGCCCACCAAAGGAACTCTATATGTAGACAAGGTACGATAGAAATCACTGATTCTAGATCCTGAGAATGTTGACACCATAGACTTTTTAGATACCACTGTAGTTTCCTCATATGCAGTCTTGCATATGGAATTAGTAGAATGCAGGAGGCCATGAACCCCAGGGCTTGCAGAATTTTCCTTGCAGATAGCTGGGTCTTTGTGGCCAGTAGTTGGAAGTAGGCTGTCAAATGAACTTTTTTCTCTGGCGTGAGGTAGGCCATCTGGGAAGTTGTATTCAAGCTTGCTCCCAGGAATACCATTTGTTGGCAGGGTACAATATGTGATTTCTTTTCATTTATAGTGTACCCCAGAGAAGTTAGCAATTTCTTTACAAAAGCCAGATGATTTAATAGTATGTCCTGGCTTTCTGCCTGAATTAGACAATCGTCCAGGTACGGATATATTTGAATATTATTTTGCCTGCAAAATGCAATGAATGGAGCTAGGCACTTTGTGAATACCCTGGGCACAGTAGATGAGCCAAAGGGCAGAGCAGAGAACTGGTAGTGCATGTAGCCTGCTCGGAAGTGTAGGTGTCTTCTGCAAGATTCCTTTATTGGGATGTGCAGGTAGGCTTCCTTTAAATCCAGTGTTGCCAACCAGGCATCTTTGCCTAGCATGGGAAGCAGCTGATGAAGAGTTAGCATCTTAAATTTTGGGATTACCAAAAATGTGTTTAGGATAGACAGATTCAGAACAGGATGCCAGGAATTGCCTTTTCTGGGCACCAGAAAAAGTCTTGAGTAGAAACCTTGTCCCCAATCTTCTTCTGGAACAGGCTGAAAAGCTCTGATGCTTAAAAGAGAGAGAACTTGCTTTTGAGCCTCTGCCCACTGATTTGGGGGTAGGTCTGGCCAGCCGTTTGGGGTTGGTAAGGAGTGGAAGTGGAACCTGTATCCTTGGGAAACTATATTTAAAACCCATTTGTCCTGGGTAACGAGTTCCCAATTTTTTGCAAGGCGGACAATCTTTCCCCCTAAAGGAACAGTCAGTTGAGCAGGGCTAGGAAGATTTAAAGTTAAGTCATTGAGATAGTTTACCATAGGGGGGAGTCTAACTACTCCCTGCTTTGGAAATGGGAGCCCCCCACTGTTTAGGCCTGTGAGTACCTTGGGACTGAAGCCTGGGTGCTCTGCTGGTTCTGGGTTTAGAATGAGAAGGCCTGGGAGAGGCAGGAAAGGACCAATTCTTAGAGGGCCAGTGCCTACTAAATCTGGGAGGTTGTACTTGCAGGAAATCTTTAACAGTTTGCATAGATTTAGATTTTTCCTCCATCTTTTTATAGTACTTTTGCTTGCTGCTAAACAGGCAGTCTTGGTTTAAGGGAGCATCCGGCAATTTAGCTTTAACATGATCTGGCACAGATTGCTCCTTAAGCCAAGCATGCCTTCTAAGTACAGACACAGTGACAGCAGCCCTGCAAGATGCCTCTAATGAATCAAAACCACATTGCAAAGTATGTTTTTCAAATTGTTCAGCAGAATGCATGAAATCCTGTAATTCTTTATTTTCAGCACAGTCAGGAATCAACATCATTTCTGCTTAAGCAATCCAATAATATGCTGCTGATACTTTAACATAAGAAACTGGCAGTTTAAAGCCCTAATGGCTAAAGTAGCAGAAGTGTATACCTTCTTTCCCCATCTATCCAGTGCCCTGGAATCTCTATCTGAGAGGGTAGGATTTTTGGCAGTAGTAGCCTTAATGCCCTTGGGTCCCCATGAAATGGTCTCAAGATTTGCAGTACGATTTTTAAAGAGGAACTTGTAAGAGTCAGGTATCTTGTAATACCTATCAGATTTTCTGGGACCAGGAGGTAAAGCATCAGGGGCCAGGCAAGATTCCGAGAAGGCATCATCTACAATGTCCAGTACAGAAGGGATAGCTAAAGGCCTGTGTTGAGGCAGAAGTAAGAATTCCCTAAGCCTCTTTTTGGAGTCAGAGTAATCCTGGCTTTCCCAGCAGAAATGCTCCCTAAGAGTATGCAAGGTTTCACCAAAAGAGATCCTCTGGAGGGGAAGCAGAGGGAATGGAGTTCTCTGCATCAGAATCCTCATAGGTAGATAACGGCAAATCCTGGTCATCAGAGAAAACAGAAATTTCAGAATCCTGTTTAGAAAAATCAGAAGGAAAATCAGTCCTAGGACTCTTATAGGGGGAAGGGTGGATTCCCCTGATTAGAGTAATAAGGTCCTTAGCCATTCTTATCATTTGTTTTTTAGGCACAGGGGCCTGACCATGCTGTCTGGGAGTTGTTTTTTTTAGGCAAAGATCGAGTTTAGGCATACTGGACTCCAAATGGTTCTCAGTAGAGGCCTGCAAATCTGAAGTAGCGGGTAACAGGGGCTGCGAAAGTACCTCACTGAGTACCGACGAACTGTCAATTAGCTTAGGAGAAGCATTGTCGGCAGCTTTGGACCTAAGCGGTCTGTCTCTGTCTTTATCTTTGCGTTTTTTTGGAATATCGGTAGTCGGGTGGCTTACTGAAGCCATTTCTGGATAATTGAACCGAGTACCAAAATATTTAGAAGCGTAAATGAACCGAAGATGAATAGTTCGTTAATTAAATAGAGCAGAAAACCGACAGCAAGGTACGTCATGGTCTGGGCCTAAACAAGGAATGCGGTACAAATGGAAATCTTTATGAGGTTATTTGCTTTCCACAAGAAATACAATTATTAACTTTTACTGACATCGGTTTAGAGCAAGAAAAAGTTTCCCCAATGGGGTACTTACCTTAGTTGAAGACTTCGGTTCTGAAACTCGAAAATGAAAATTTCAGGAGTCGGCCGACCGACACTTGTGAACTGCTTCTGCTTCGGGCACCACACAACAAGAAAGACAGATAAAATGGCGTCGGCTGCATGCTTTATACCCCTGACTACCTGACGTCATGGAAGATAAGATGGCAACTGACGCAGGACCCAAGACTTTGATAATCAGGTTGACTGAGGGCTACTGCAAGCAGATAATCTGAATGTGATGAATGCAACAGTGAAACACAAAGAACATCAGGGAGGACATGCAAACTCCACACGGAAGGCACCCCAGCCAAGAATCGAACCGGGGAACCTCTAGCTAAGAAATGACAAGTCTACCTGCTGCACCACTTTGCCACTCATCATCCACACAACTGAATGAACATTTTTAATACTGTTAACAAAGACAGCAATACCTGTGCACAATCATCAGCATGTGTGCAACACTATTACTTCACAAGTCAGAACTGAATAGTAATGAAGTGTATTAATTATGCTTCATTAAGGGGGAAAAAAAGCAAGATATTATCGTGAAAAAAACAGAATCCAATAAATGCTCAGCATCACTATGTTATCACAAACTGTTCCAGAACTAGAGAAAAATAAGTTTAATTTAGTTGTGATGTCAAAAAATAATAACTATCCCAAATGTTCGTCATTAATTAGAAACTTCAATCCTCAATGATTTTCCAGAAAATCACAAATTTTAAGAGGAACAGACCAAACATATGAGGCAAAAACCCATACAGTTGAGAGGTATGCTACCTCCCTCCCTCTTATACACTCCCCCCTCTTACTTACACACACATATCTACCTATTTACTTCTTATACACACCTCCCACCTATCTACCTGTTATACACACACACCTACCTAGCCACCTCTTTTACACACACAGTCTTACTTATACACACCTATCTACTTCTTATACACACTCCCCACCTTTCTACCTGTTTTATATATATATATATATATATATATATATATATATATATATATATATATATATATATACACACACATACACATATGGGTCTATGTCAATTATTCGAATGCTTAAAATGTAGGACGTTACATGGTCGAGACCATATGTTCGACATTTCAAGTGTTCGAAGGTTGACTTTTACCGGCGCTGTATGGTGCAGAATGGGAGAATTTCCCTTTTTTGCACTGAAGTGTGGTCTCGGAGATGGTATATTTAAGTAGGGGGGTGTGGGGGTGCAGGGGGGCTTGCCCCCCTCCTCACACTGTTAGTGTATGTTTTTTTTTTTATTAGATATTCGAACTTCCAAATATCGACCATATGGTATTCGACATTTTGGCAGTTCGAATATTTGACATAGACACTATATATATATCATCACACACATATATCTTCATAGGTTCATAGGTGTGTACTAGGCTAATGGCCATGGGGCCTTTACAAGCCTAGCCACAGGATTACCTTGGCATAGTGTCACTTGACCTTAGTTCTCAATGTCTCTGTCGAGCAGAGCCACTTGAGTTATCCCCGGGGTGACTTTTCTGTTACCCATCCAATCATCAAGATTTCTTTTAACAAGGGTCAGCGAGGTGCTCTGCTTGACATGTATGGGAAGTCTGTTCCATAGCATGGGCAGTCTCTGGGTTATGAACCTGTCCCTTCAGCATGTTCTGTTAATTGTGGTAATGAGGTTGAGTTCTCTGGAGAGTGTGGTGTGGAGGGATTGGGATTTCTTTAGATATAGCATTTCTAACAGAGCTGGGTCAGACATGGCTTTGTAAGTCAAGCAGAGATCGCCTCTAAATAGGCGATATGAGACAGAGAATAGTTGGAGTTTTTTGAGTCTGTTCATATAGGGCAAGTGTTTACGGCTTAGGATCCTCTTTGTGAGGTACTTGTACAGCCTCTCCAGTTGTTGCAGGTAACTAGTGACGTATATGCCAAATGGGGTATTGTACTCGATGATTGGCCTAAGGAGGGAAGAGTAGAAGGTGACAATGACCTCTTTCTTCCTGGGTGCAAAACCCTTAGTAATGATATGTGCCACACAGAAGGACTTTCTGACCACAGTGGCAATGTGGTGATCAAAAGAGAGGTTGCAGTCAACCTGTGTTCCCAGATCTCTTATAATGCCTTCTGTGTCAGTGGACTACCATCAATTTGGTAATTCATGAGAACCGGGTTTTTCCCAAAGGTGATGATGACACATTTTTTGGCATTGAGATTAACGCCATGGTTCTGAAACTAGTCGTTGGTCACAGTGAGACCATTCTATGTCAACATCACTTGGGGAGTTAATAATAGCTCTCAACTTGCAATTGTCTGCAAACTTTGTCAGCCAGAGTCCCTTCATGTTGGCCTGGACTTCAGAGAAGTAGATACCAAACCGGAGAGGACCCAGGACCGAACCCTGTGGACTCCACTCATGACTAATCGGCAGTCTGACTTGGAGTCAGCTACTTTCACACAGTGGTTTCTATCTGTGAGCCAGTTTGCAACCCACCTAGTAATATAGGGGTTGATGCCAAGTTTAGTGAGTTTTTCTATGATTCCTGAGTGGGGAATGGTATCAAAAGCCTTGGCAAGATCAAGGTAGGCTGTATGAACCATCTTGCCTTCATTCACAGCTCTGGTGACTGACTCAAAGAAGTCAACTAAGTTGAGCAGGCATGATCTACCCTTCACAAAACCAAACTGTGTGGGATCCATTGTTTGGAGGATTCCCTATATCCTTGTTTATTTGGTCCATGATGATGCGTTCCATAGCTTTGCATATCAGACTTGTCAGGTTAATGGGCAATAGTTTCCAGGGTCTGTAGTCGCTCCTCCTTTGTGGAGAGAGATGACTGTAGCAGTGCGTCATTCGGTAGGGACAAAGCCTGAGGTGAGGCTGTGATTGAACAGGGCACATGTGAGGTGCCAGTTCACTCTGTAGTTCATGTAGAACACAACCAGGTATATTGTCAGGTCCCATAGAAGCTGTATTCTTGGCCTTGGACAGTGCTGTTTTAACCTGTGCAGCAGTAATAGTGGGTGACTGGCAATCTACTGGTATTGCAATTGGTCATTTGGGGGGAGGGGTACAGTTGGCACTGAATCTGTTGGCCAGTATACTAGCAATATCTGTTGGCTCGGTATAGGAGGTACCATTGTGCAAAAGCTCAGAGGAAATCTGGGTATTGCCGTGGAGATTCTTTACATAACTATAGAAGGCCTTGTGGTTGTCTTTACTATCAGCTGCAATTCTGTTTTCATACCTAGCTTTAGAGGATTTGATACATACATACATACATACATACATACACACACACACACACACACACACACACACACACACACACACACACACACACACACCTACCTATCTACTTCTTACATATATACACAAACATCCAACCTACCTACCTCTTTTACACACACACACAAATACACAAATCACATGCACACACACACACACACCTACCTCTTACTTGTCCATCTGCTGTGGTCTGCAGTCCAAATGTCTTCTTCTATTTAAATTACATTTGCTCAGAAGATGAAGATGTAAACAGGATTCACAGAAGCAACAGGTGTGTGCGAATGGATGCAAAGGGCATTCCTAAAGAATGATACCCTTAAAAAAATTTATTTATTTTTTCTTTTTTTAAATTAATAAAAATAATTCCTAGCCAGCAGGCCATCTCCTAGTCAGCATGGGCCCCCTCCCAGCCAGCGGGCCCTAGGAGACTGCTTCGGTCACCTAGTGCTGGATCCGGCTCCGACTACCAGCACAGTATTCATGGGATAAAAGCAAACCTTACAGCCTAACCAATATAGAAGAGATGTCTGGGTTAAAGAAATGTAAATAGGAGCAGAAATGGGCTTGGTGCTGTTCTTTGCATTCTCTGCTATAAGAAGACAGACCACAGTGATTTGTATATTGTACAATCAAAAGACGAGAAGGATTTATTTATTTAAAGCAGACATACTGAACTAATCTTAGAAATCAATTAGAGCTGAAGAAATATAAGAAGGGAATGCATAAACAGACGTATCAAAATTATTTGCATCCACTGCTATAAGATGATTGCCCACAGGGATCTGCAGACTGTATGTCCAAATTGGCCAAAGGGATTTGTGGCCTATGTGGTCACAAGGAATGAGAAGAAAGTAAACAGTTAAACTATCCAGAAGTAGACCAGTGTTACTTCTAACGAGCTAATCCTAGTATGGAATTTATTTCTTTGCCAGTTTCTATAAGCCTTACAATTAACACTGTACGGCATCCAAATAATACTTCGATACCACTAAGCACTTTGTGTGACTCTTAGCAAACCTTTTAACAACATCTTGGTTACACAAGTAGCTTTTTCCCAAGAAAGACATTTTGCTGTACATCAATACTCAAGTAACTCTGCTCCATAGATGACTATTGTGGCTGGAAATAGTTCCTTAGCAAGCTACTGTTTCTTTCTTGAAGAGATATAAATTGGAACCATGGTGGAGAGTTAGCATAATGGTTAAGGTCTTAACCTCACAGATACAAGGCACAAAGTTTGATTATGATCTCTGGTTATTAACTAGGCTTATAATAGTCTGCAAACTAATAATCTAGTATTTACCTATGAACCTATAAACTACAAGCAGCTGCAACTCAACAACTGGAAAAACAGTATGTGAACTCAGAAAAAGACAATACCAAATTAAGAGCACAGCTATCATTTCTCTGATGAGTGCAAAGATGTCAAAATGAAAACCAAGAAAGACAAATGGCAGTTAAACCAAAACCAGGAAGATAACACTAAATAATCAATCACTTTTTTGTGAGAGGCGGGGGGGGGGGGTTACCCTACCTCCTACTTATTTTATAATATCTGGAGTTACACTGCTTTAGAGAAAGGATTAATGCAAAAATAATTAAACCAAACATGATACATTAATTTTTGCTTTTAACCAGATAACCAAGTCCAGAAGAGGAAGTTAGCTTTCCCTTCAATGGTGTCTTAAATGCCTTATTTGTGTAATGACATTGGGGGTTCATAATGATACATCGACCACCGTTTGCCTGCTCACAAATACTGCAAAACAATTTCACCAAAAGGCAATTTCAGCAAGCATCTATGCAAGCTTTTGTTGCAGTTGTCTTGTTTATTTGCAGATAACAAGTTTCTCATTCCCATGTGGTGGAAGACCTACATTCTTCTGACTTATATATACCAACTACAGCTGCACATCACTGGGGAAAAAAGTGCATATTCAACTTTCTCTGAAAGTGGCTTTCAGCTAAATTGTTTTATGGGAATGCTCCAATTGATTACTTGTCTGGCTTCATGCCCTCAATATTACCCATTCCTGTACACATATATTAGGACTTACTCTTGCACTAATCATTACATCTCACTGCCTCATCTTTGCACCAATCTGTAAAATGTTCAAGAGTATCAGATGCAGCTATGATATCACAGACATAAGCAATTTCACTGAGGCTGCAAATTAAGAGCACAGTGACAAAAGGGATAATGTAAGAAATATAAAGTAGCAGAGATACTGGGAAAATCATAACAATGACAGATGAAGAATGTTTAAAAACTTATTAAGCTCTCATGCATGCTAATATTCCCACTTACATAAGCAGTGTAGAAGCACTGTTTCAGTTGTAAGTACTTCCTCCATTTTGCTGTATAGGCTGCATCCAAACTTGAAAGTACATGGTCTAGGAATAAATAAACAACAGCAGTTTAAAGAGCTCTTGATTTATTTTATATTAGTAATTGTTAAAGACATACGGGGATAATAAAAACTCATTTATTTATACATGTTGAGAAAAATGGTGTGGTGAAAATCAGACTGGAAAAACACACAAACACCTATACTGGTAACTGGGAACACTACTACATACCAAAACGCACTTGATTAACTTTGGTGTAGTGAAAGCAACATGGCAACTGTATATTTATCAAGACAAGGCCAAAGGTCATGATTTTTGAGCACTAGCATAAGGAGGAGGAGTTAAATCTGTCAACCCACAGTCTTGTAACTGCTAAACATGACTTCCATTCCGCTAAAATATTAAGAGTTGGCATATACAATAAAAAGGTTATCACTTTCCCCAAACTGTGGACCCTGGTGGCCAGTCACCCACAAAGCAATTTTAACATACAGTAATGTTATAAAAAACAAAAAAAAAAAACAGACATATGCTTACTAGCTCAGATGATCCATGAAAAGACCCTCCTTGGTGGAACTAAAACAGAGTTCTCCCTCTCCACTGTTTCAATTCAGCATGTTTTCTTAAAAATCTCACATCTGAGGACTTGGGCGTTCTATTTTGGTGCACACAGTGAAAACATCAGCCACACTAAGACAGTGCAGTTAAGCCAGACAGTTTGCCCAAAACACTGAAGGAGCACACTTTCTGTAAGTCAAGGAAAAAATAAGAGCAACCAGTAGCAGAGAATACAGATTTATGTACTTTGACAACTTACAGAGCTCTCCATCAACAACTGAAAATGGCAGAGGCATCCAAGCACAGGGGGACAGTGGCAGGATATCTGATGCTCCCCAAAAATAATCCCTGAAAGATCAATGAATGCAGTAAGAACAATCTGTTACTGCTAACTATGGAAACTGTGTCTGTGGCTGGTCTAATTCCCAATCAGTAAATCCACCAGTGTAGAAAGATCCATATGACAAAGGGCAAAAGAATAAGAAGGTTTCATGCTGAAATACCACACAACCAAAGAAGTTCCAGCTCGCAGAAGAGCAGTGGTCAAGACAATAATGCTTGATGAAAGTGCGAGCTAAGGACCAAGTGGCCACAGCACAAATGACCGCAGTGGAAATCTTCTTAAATCAAGTACTTAGAGCAGACATACCTTTAGTGGAGTGGTTCATAGGTTGGTACTAGGCTATCAGCAATAGGGCCTATAGAAGCCTAGCCATAACAATTCCCTGGCTATTTCTTCCCACACTATTTACTTCCCTGAACCCCTCTCTAGCAGGATGACTGACGTGATCCCCGGGATGAATTTCCTTTCTCCCATCAAATCGTCAAGGTTCCTTTTGAAGATGGCCAAAGAGGCACTCTGCTTGACATGTATGGGCAATCTATTCCAGAGTCTGGGGAGTCTCTGGGTTAGGAACCTATGCCTCCAGCATGTTTTGTTTATTGTGATGACAAGGTTTAGATCCCTGGAGCGTGTGGCTCTGAGGGATTGGAATTTCTTTAAGTGTAGCATGTCCAACAGCTCTGGGTTTGACATGGCCTTGTATGTTAAGCAGAGATTGCCTCTGAGTAGACCATATGCAACAGAGTATAGCTGGAGTTTTTTAAGCCGGTCAGCATAGGGCATCTGCTTTAGGCCTGTGATTCTTTTAGTGAGGTATTTCTGCGGCCTTTCCAGTTGTTGCAGATGTCTTGAGAGGTACATACCAAATGGGGCATTGTATTCTATAATGGGTCTAATGAGGAATGAGTACAGTGGGACAATGACCTCCTTTTTTCTGGATGAAAAGCCCTTAGTGATGAGGTGTGCCACACAGAAGGATTTCCTGACTGTTGTGGCGATGTGGTTATCAAAGGTGAGACCACTGTCCACCTGTGCCCCTAAGTCTCTTATCACACTTTCGGTGTTTAGTGTACTGCCACCTATATGGTAATTCACGGGTACATGTTTTTTTCCTAAAGGGGATAACTATACATTTCTTGGCATTGAGCTTGAGCCCATGGCTCTGGCACCAAGCATCTGTTTCTGTAAGGCCCTTTTGTAGAGTACCCACATAATTTGGGGATTCAATAATGTCTCCCAGTTTCCAGTCATCTGCGAACTTTGTTAGCCAGAGTCCCTTAGTGTTGGCCTGTACTTCAGAGAAGTAGATGCCAAACAAGAGCAGTCCCAGGACTGAACCCTAAGGTACTCCACTTGTCACTTGTCTGGAGCTGGATTTGGAGTCGGCTACTTTTACAGTGTGGGTTCTATCAGTAAGCCAGTTAGAAACCCATTGGATGACGTAGGGATTAATGCCCAGCTTAGTAAGTTTATCTATGATTCCAGAGTGGGGGATGGTGTCAAAGGTCTAGATAGGCTTTGTGAACCGCCTTACCCTTGTCCATGGCTCTGGAGACTGATTCGAAGAAGTCAATCAGGTTCAGGAGACAAGATCAGCCTTTCACGAACCCAAACTGGGTGGGGTCCAATGTTTGAAGGATGCCACTGTCTTTGTTTTTAAGTTCCATGATAATACGCTCCATGGCCTTGCAGATAAGGCTTGTCAGACTGATGGGATGGTAGTTTCCGGGATCCAAGGTGGATCCCCCCCTTGTGGAGTGGGATAACTGTAGCTCTACACCACTCAGTGGGCACAAAACCTGAGGTGAGGCTATGATTAAACATGACACTTCAGTGAGGTGCCAGTTCATATTGTAGTTCATGTAGTACACAGCCCGGGATGTCATCTGGTCCCATGGATGCTGTATTCATAGCTTTGGAGAGTGCGTTTTTTACCTGTGTGGCCGTTATTACCGGAATTTGGCAATCTTCCGGTATTGAGATGGGCCATTTAGGGGTGAAGTTGGCAGTGAACCGATCTGCCAAGATATTGGCACTATCCTTGGGATCAGTATATTTAATGCCATTCTGTTTTAGCTCAGAGCAGATCTGAGCATTGCCATTTAGATTCTTGACATAGTTATAGAATGTCTTGTGGTTGTCTTTGGAATCTTTGGCAATTTTATTTTCGTAACTAGCTTTGGAGGATTTTATGAGGGGATCTCAGTTTTACTGAGGCTGGTACGGGAGTTTTTTGCATCTTGGGATTTTCCTCTTTTCTGCAACAGTTTTTTCCTTCTGTTTTAAAGTTTTTTTTATGGCAGGGGACCACCAGATTGGTTTCCTTTTTTTGGATGAGAGCATCTTGGTTCTATTTGGGATGGCACGATTCATACATGAGTGGATGTGTTCATACAGTGCCTTAGTGTAGGATTCAGCAGTTGAACTTTCAGTTCCCGTCTACATGGGTGTCATGAAGTTTGTCACTTCTGACATGAGTAGCATGACGTTGGCTTTGGAGAAGTTTTTTATGGAGATTTCCTTACTGGGGGGGTGGGGGTGGGATGTGGATGTTAAGGGTGATTAGCTTATGGTCAGACCTGACTAACGAGGGGGTGACCAGAGGTATGCAGCATCGATTTCCTATGCTGGTAATGACCAGGTCTAGGATATTGGAGCCCCTGGTGGGACTATGGATTAGCTGATCCAGGGTGTTGGAATTTATGAATTCCAAGAACCGTTGGGCAAAGGTGTTGGTACACGAGTAGTTTTCCCAGTTAATGGCAGGGTAGTTAAAATCACCCAGTATTAGGGTGTTTGGTTCTATCTTAATATTTTCCAGTATGTTTAGAAAGGTGTAGTGAGAATCTTGGGGCATGGTGGGGGATCTGTAACAAGCTACAATTTGGACTGCAGTCTTACCTAGTGTTAGTTGCACCTGGAGAATTTCAGACGCATTGTGTTGGGCAACTAGCCTGGTGGTGTGAATATCCTTGGTGAATATTGCCACTCCTCCACCTTTAGTGATTCATTCCTGGTTTGGTGGCCGAAAAGTGTGGTAAGAGTTGTAGCCTGGTATTGCAGGGGTGCTCTCTGGAGCCTTGAACCAGGTCTCAATTAGTGCACAGATATCGATGTTCTTTGAGTACAGCATTATTCCAATGGCTTGTGAGCTGCCTGATGGCAAAAAAAACTGCAACTGCGACTTGTTTAGGAATGCACTGCTTGATGACTTCCAGCCTTTTCTATCTTGAGAAAATGAGGTGAACAGCTGTTTTCTAACCTCCTGTACCTACCTCAAATAAATCTTACCCTCCAGAAGGACATGACGGTTAAAACAGTTGACACATGCATCCTGATTGTGAAACAGGATGTCACACAAGTGTCCAAGACAGACCAGTATTACCTGCAAAGTCAACCAACTACGGCAATATCAGGTATCATTATGTCCAAAGGAAGAATCTTTCCCGCTTCTCAGAGTACATCTGCTGGGAAGAGGAGTTCCTACCAGCCTGAAACATTTCTGGTACTCTGGGCATAAGGTCTAGTGAGAGCAGCAGAGCTACAGAATCAGCAAGGGCCTAAGGTGAAGTCAGCTGTTGCCCCAGCCATGAGGGGTCCACTTGATTAGACCTTGGAAAATTATCACCGACTTGATAGCCTGAAACCACTTCTTTTTGCATCACCTGAAAGTTACAATGCTTACTTCTAGCATGTCTTCTCTGAATTTCACAGTGAGGCACGAAATCAGAAGAAATGGAGTTAAGGTGTTCAGGAATCACCCTTTTGATAAATGAAGAAAACATCCACCATGAACTCCCCCCTTCCCCTACTGCATCAAAGAGAACAGGAAAAGAAAGCACGCTTGTATGCACGTACTCATAACAGTACATTGAATTTCTTACTGCTGCAGTACATTTTAGGCTATATGGGCTGGGCCTTGCCCAAGACATAGCAAACTGGCCGGCTTCTAAAAGCTGTGGCTCCCTCCAATACTTCAACTATGATTAGTTAGCCCTACTAGGGAAAATCAGATGTCAGAGTGAAAAAATCTTCAAGACGTTCTTGCTTTAAAGTTAAGAAGCAGCATATTTATCCTGAACTATAAAAACAAGAAATAACCAGCAAAGTACTCCCCAACAATAACTATATACAATAACGGGATGAAGGGTGGCTGCAGCAGTGAAGAATTTGAAATTTATTATTATGAGTAAGTGGCACTTACATAACTGTACTATGTTTGTCATTCCCACTGCTGCAAAAGCCTTTAGACTATATGGGTTGATTACCAAAGATAATCCAACCTAGGAGGAGGAAGGATATGGATCCAGGAGCCCACAAAGAATGGCCCTAGCAAAGCCAATGCTGTCCTGGATCTATAATAAGAATCCATTTTTGCAATGCCTTGTAAAGATATGTACAGAAAACCATGTAGCTGAGTCTAGAATGTTTCTAGAGTCCACCCTTTCCAATATACCATTGAAGAAGACAAGGACTTCATATGGTGAGCCATGATACTGCCTGGAATTGGTTTACCATGGCAGGTATAATAAAAGTTAATAGCCAAGGACAGCAATCTGGAAATAGTCTGTTTTGACACTGGTTGTCGTTTTTTGATCCCAACATCTGAAATAAATAGCCAATCAGTATTTCTAAAGGACTTGATTTTGTCAAGATAGTACCTGAGCTGTCTATGTACAACCAGAGTTTGGAGATTCACTCGTTACCGATTATGAGGGTCTGGCTAAACATTTGGAGATCATAGACTTGATTCAAAGTAAATAGTGAAACCACCTGGAGCATGAATGAGGGATTTGTTCATGACACTTTATCCCTATCCCATGGATAAGAACACAGGGTTCACCCAACATTTATTTATTTGACATTTGTTGACTGGGAATGTCTGACTGAGCCTGCGCCCTTTTTCAGCAGAGGCCTGGGAAGAAAAGCTCCACAAAGTATTACATACACCATAAAAATGTTTGCAAACAATACAGTATGCATGAGGTAATATAAACATGCATTATAATGCTTGGATTCACAATTGTAACATGAGAGTGTAAAGGTGTTAGTTACAAAAAAGGCGATAAAACCAAATGTTAAAGTCTTTCATATATCTCCAATACACAAGGACTTCACCTTATAGAGTGGAAGTAATGACAATTAACTCAAGAGTTTAAGAAAAGAGTATAGAGGTACTGTATATCAAATCTTAGTACTTAAGGCAAAAGCATGTACATCAGAAGCAGAGGGGAGGTTGACAGAGAGAGCAGGTGATAGAAAAAGTATGGCTATGGATAAAAGGGAAAATTGGAGTTTATTTTTTTTAATTTGTAAATATGAGAGGAGAGTAGCAGTAGTTAGAATCAAGTGAAATCTGAGAAAGGGAAGTAAGCTAAGTGGGAAAAGTTGGGAGAGAAACATGAAAGCTTGCAACTCAGACACTCTTCTTGCAGACATCTGAGCAATGATAAGATCAATTTTCCATGTTATTTTACCTTAAATCTGCTTGCTGAGCAAATTCAAATGGAGATATGGTAAACTTTTCAAGCACAAAGTTAAGATCCCAGGAAGGAGCAACTTGTTTGCATGGAGGTATCAGGTGTAACACTACTTTCAGACACTCTTTTTCCATAAACATTGAAGAAAGCGTAAGATCTAGAGGCACACATGCTGAAATGGCTGCAAGATGTACCTTAATACAAAGTACAAAAGCCCAGAGGCTAGTAACTTGCACAAATATTTGAGCACTAGTGGTGTATCACCCTGACAAAACCCTAGGAACAACTAGAAAATCTCTTTCACTTGCCAATGTAAGATTTTTTAGTAGCAGGTTTTCTGTCCTCCTTTAGTAATGAGGCTCCTAAAAGGTATAAGGTAAAAGAAGTGAATCATCCAGACAGCTAGTTTAAGATGCTTGAGACTGGAATATATCAAACTCCCCCTTCTTCTGTGAGTAGGTCCAGTTTGTGAAGAAATGTGTGGTAATTGCCCTTGGCCAATTCTATTAGAATGGAGACCCAATGTTGTCTAGGCCAAAAGGAAGTCACCACAATTATTTTTGGAGAGTCCATCTGAATCTTCAGAATTACACTGGATGTCAGTGGAAAGGGAGGAAAAGTGGAGTACATTCAAAAGATCAACAACTTTGAACATCAAATCTGAAAAGGTCAACCACACTACAGTTCTAAAGACATAAACCTTGCCTGTGAAAACTTGTCAGAGATTTGGGAAGCATGGCTAGGCTTAAAAAGGCCCTTGTGGTCGTTAGCCTAGTAAACACCTACAAACCTATGAATACAATCAAAACACAAAATTGCAAAACAACTAAAGCCTCCTGTGCCCCCCATGTGGATTAACTGTGACCTCCCCACACCCTCTGCTACTTATATATGACAACTCTGAGGTTGCACTACAGTGGAGAAAGGGAAAATATAGTTCTTGCTGTACTGTGATCTCTTGCAGCACACTACTAGCCATTCAGTGCTATTAAAAAGCAGTAACAACATGCCTTTGCTTTTTTGTGTTTCAACCTTGTGGGGTTGATGTTTTCAGCTTCAATGTTCAGAGCTGTCAATCTTCTAAATGTACCCAAGGAATACAATAAAGAACATTCCTATTAATGGGAATGAGAAAGCATATGTTCTTCAGGCTTGTCTGCAAGACATACTGAAGCAGAATTTGTTGAGTTGTCTGTTTTGAAAGGATGCAAATCAATCTACTTGAAGTGTTCTCCACAAATGGATCAGTTCTTGAAATACCCTTCCTTACTCAATTTCTACATGATAGGGTCTCTGTCCTGGTCCTGCTCAGCTTGCCTGCCACTATATTTCACTTTGACAGAAAGAAGGATGCTTGGAGGGTTAATGAATGCTAAATACCTAACTTCCAAGCTATCACTGTCAGTCTGCTCAGAGGTTAAGACCTTGAACTACTTTGCTCGATGATGTACTGTGCTGTTGTCAGTAATCATCTGGAGAGGTCCTAGGGATCATAGATAATGAAGAGATTTTAAGGCTTGGATAACAGCCAGCATTTCTTCAACATTTATGTGCTCTGGTCTGTCTGAGAATTCCCACAGACCTTGCACCTTTAACCCTTCATTGAAACGAATCCCCAAGCAAAATCTGAGGCATGCATAGTTACAGATTAACTTGGAGGAAGGCCTGAAATGAGGAGACCAGCATTTGCTTATATCTGTAGTCTTCACCAGTGCAGTTCTTTATTTTTTTGTGGATGGAAATGCTGGGTTCTTCCGGTTTTTATTTAATTATTTATTTATTTTAAATACTGTATTTTCTCTTGTGCTTTTTGGTGAGAAGAATTATGATGACATTAACCAAAGAATCCTGAAACATTCTATGTATGAATTCTGAGTCTGACTTCAGAAGCTCAGGAAAGTTACTAGATAAAATTCCACCTTCTCCTGCATCAAAAAAGCCTTTTGCTGCAGGGTGTCTATAAGACTTCCCAGAAAGACAATCCTGTATGACAGGGTCAAGCTAGACTTCTGAATATCTATCTGGAATCCCAGATTGGTCAGAAGAGATGAAACCCATATTAATGATTCTTGACATCTGTGAAAATATTCTATAAAGATAAGTAAATAAATAAGAAAAATGTGAATGTCATTCAATCTGCAAAGATCTATGACTGGAGCTAGACACTCTGTAAATACCCTTGGAACAGTTGATAACCTAAAAGGTAATGCAGAGAACTGATAATATGACTCAGACACAAAAAAATCTGACACATGTCCTGAAGCCTTCGGCTATAGGAATTTGATGGTATGCATACTTTAGGTCCAATGTGACCATATAGCTTCCCTGGAAAATGAGAGGCAATAGACTCTTAAGGGTCAACATCTTTAATTTTGGGATTTTCACATATCAGATTTAAGAAGGGCATATCTAGAACTAGTCTCCAAGAACACAATTTCTTTGGTCCTACAGACATTCTGGAATAGAAGTCTATCATTTTTATTTAATGTCACTGATTCTATGACTCCTAGGGTGAGTAAGTGCTGAAGAACCTGAGGAAAAATGTCTGTTTTTTTCGGATGTTGGGAGGAGCTCCCCTGAAAGGAGGTGTTTTTATCCAGTGCCAATTGTATCCATCCTGAACTACCTTTAATGCCTATAAATCTGTTACAACCTGTTACCAAAGGGGAACGGACAATGCCAGCTGTTGGGAAAGGTTTTGAGAGATAAGGCAGGATGGCAAGGGACAGTGCTTGGGGGGAAAGAATGCTGACATAATCATTCTGAAGTTGTAGACTGTGTCTTTTTAGGAAAGGATCATTGTTTCTTTCCCTCCTAACATTTCTTGTTTGACTTGAGAAAGTGGGGAAAAAGAAGTTATGTACCTACCATAGTGTTCTAAGTTAGTTGTCTTCTTCTCGCCTTCTTTCTTGTTGGTTGGGTTCGGAGTCGATCATCGGCTCCGACTCGGCCATCTTCAAAAGCTCGAGAGCTGTTTACTGGCTCGAGGCCTCCCCATATCCCATGATGCCTGGCGCTAGATACCCAGATCTCATTTGGTAAGTCTAACTGCAGACATAAAAAGGAAGGACTCCTATCCTATAATGCATAAACCCTACCACAGAGGCTACTAGGCAGAGAGGAATAGCCAGAGAAGACTCAGCCAGTGAAAAACCATAAGGAACTCTTCTCAGTCTACTAGGATAGGGGGATGGAGGGTGGGATGCAAGAAAGAAGGCGAGAAGAC
The DNA here is from genome assembly GCF_019279795.1 of Protopterus annectens. Taxonomy (NCBI): domain Eukaryota; kingdom Metazoa; phylum Chordata; order Ceratodontiformes; family Protopteridae; genus Protopterus; species Protopterus annectens. The sequence continues at coordinate 595,339,975 of NC_056727.1, read as the reverse complement.
AACTAACATGGAACGTTATGGTAGGTACATAACTTCTTTATATTAAGTTGTCTATCTCGCCTTCATTCTTGCTGGTTGGGACAGTGTCCCTAGCACCTAAAATCCTGGGTGGCTCATCGGAACAAACTCTTCAGAACAGTGGAACCAAAATCAGCTCTGCTCCTGCAAACCACATCCAACTTATAATGCGAAATGAAAGTATGTGGTTTGGCCCACATAGCCACAGCACAAATAAATTCCATGGGCAACCTAGCCTGAAAGGCCACAGAAGTGGCTAAAGCTCTGGTGGAGTGACCTTTTGGTTTAACAGGCAATTCTTTATTCCTCTGTTGATAGATGAATGTGATGATAGTAGTCAACCACCTGGATAAGGTTACTTTCGAAACTGGAAGACCTTGTTTACCCCTCAGCATAGGAAAGGAAAAGCTGGTCCGATTTTCTGATGTCCTTAGTTCTATGCAAATAAAAGCGTAGTTGCCTATGAACATCTAACTGATGCAATTTATATTCCGCCCTATTGGAGTGGTTGGGAAAAAACACAGGAAGGTCAATGGACTGATTCAAGTTATTCTCAGAAGAGACCTTAGGAAGGAAGGAAGGATTAGTCCTGAGAGCAACCCTGTCATTGTGGAACGCTAGGTATGGAAGACGGATACAAAGAGCCTGAAATTCCGAAACTCTTCTGGCTGAAGTAATCGCTACCAGAAAGAGGGTTTTCCAAGATAAAAACTTCAAAGAACAAGATGCTGCAGGTTCGAAGGGGGGGCAAAATTAGCAAAGCTAGAAGCAAATTTAGATCCCACGGAGGTGGAGGATTTCTCACTGGGGGCCTGAGCAGAGTGGTCCCTTTGAGAAAGGCTTTACATAGCTTATGAGACATGATATTATTTTCCGACAGGCCAATGTGAAAATTTGAAATTGCAGCTAACTGAACTCTAATTGCAGTGGAAGCGGACCCAGCATGAAAGAGTTCCGCAAGAAATTCCAAAATGTGGTGTACAGGGGCTGAAAAGGGGTCTATACTCTTAGCCTCTGCCCAGGAAGAAAAACGTTTCCACTTACTAACGTAGGTTTTTCTAGTCGTAGACTTGTGCGATGATAAAATAATTTTGCGCACAGAGGGGGAGATATCAGAAAGCCTGGCTAAAGTTGGAAGTGGAGCAACCAAGCAGTGAGCTGGAGAGATTGCAGGGATTGGTGCAGCCCACCTGATTGATGGATCAGAAGGTTTGGAACTAGGTCCAGAGTCCAAGGCTGCTCGAGAAGATGATGATGCAGGAATGGGAACCACATTTGTCGAGGCCAGTAAGGAGCAATGAGGATAATTTTGCAGCCCAATATGGTAGCTTTCTGTATTAGCTTCGGGATTATAGCTTCAAGATTAGGGGAAAGGGAGGGAATGCATACAGAAGTCCCTGAGGCCAATCGTGGACTAGAGCGTCTCTGGGGGAATGTCCGGGAAGTGGAAGGAGAGAGAAGAAATTGCTGCACTTGCTGTTGAAGGGGGTGGCAAAAAGGTCGCAGCAAGGTTGGCCCCATTTGCGGAAGATTTGGTCTGCCACTACCTGATTCAGAGACCACTCGTGAGGCATGAGAATTGCTCTACTCAGCCTGTCTGCTATGACGTTGGATTTCCCAGGGATGTGCATTGTGATCAGAAACCATTGGGAAGAGATCGCCTACTGCCAGAGTCTGAGTGCTTCTCGACATAGGGGATAGGACCTGGTTCCGCCCTGCTTCTTAATTTACCACACTACTGACATATTGTCCATTTGAATTGCAATGGTCCCAGTAGGAAGAGAGTCCTGAAGAGCTTGCAACACTAAAAGCACGGCCCTCATCTCCAAGACATTTATATGCAGATGGTACTCGTGAGGTTGCCAGGTGCCTTGGACTGTTATGCCCTGATAATGCCGCCCCCCCCCCCCACCCGATCAGGGAGGCATCCATGGTCACTGTAGCAACTGGAGGGGGGAGTACAAATGGTCTGCCCTGGGGCAGTGATGTGGAGACCATCCACCATGCAAGGTGCTTTTTGCATGCTTGTGTGATCATAATCATGTGAGACATGGGAAGCTGCTGGAAGGACCATTGGGTGAAAAGAAGCCACTGGAGAATCCTCATGTGAAAACGAGCTAGAGGAATGAGTATGATCGCTGCTGCCATGAGACCCAGAGTTTGGAGGACGAACCTGGCTTGAATTCTTTTGCATCCAAATAAGACCTGCACGTGTTGGCGAATAACTAATACCCTGTCTGGTGGAAGGCTGGCTGACATGTCTTTTGTATTTAAATTTGTGCCTATAAAGGTGATAGACTGACAGGGCGACAATGCAGATTTTTCAAAATTTATTATGATATCTAGTCTGGAGCAAGTCTGGATAGTGTAGTCTCTGGCTCGCAGAAGGTGATGCCTGGTGGTAGCAGTGAGGAGCCAGTCATCTAGATATGGAAACACCTGGAATCCTTGCCATCTCAGGTGAGCGGTAACTACTGCCATACATTTGGTGAACACCCTGGGGGCTGTGGTGAGACCAAAGGGCATAGCTCTGAACTGATAATGGCTGGCTCCCAGCCAAAAGCAAAGGAATCTTCTGGAGCATCTGTCCATTTTGATGTGGTAGTACGCATCCTGAAGATCTATAGAGCACATCCAATTGTCCTGACCCAGAAAGGGTAAAATGGACTGTAGCGTGAATATCCAAAACTTCGTTCTTTGTACAGACATGTTTAGTCTGCTGAGATCCAGAATGGGTCTCCAGTCTCCTGTCTTTTATGGTAGCAAAAAGAATAGAGTAAATTCTGGATCCTTGCTGGTCTGCTGGGACTTGCTGGATGGCCCTTTTTCTTGATCCCTTAGATTGGGTGGAACATCTGGAAGGGACTTGTTTAACAATAAGTGAGTGCGAACAAAGGGAATTCTGTAGCCTCCGGATATAATAGACTGTACCCATTTGTCTTGTATTATGTCTTGCCAGGCTCTTGGGTACAGTGATAATCTTCCCCTGACTGCCTCCAGAGGTGGGCAGCTAGGCAACCCTTCAGGGATGCTGGAAGGGCTTGTCAGAGAAGGATTCTCTGCTGCCCTGGTTTTGCGGACCCCCTCTGCCACAAGGGCGATGTCTGTTATTGTTCCCTCCTCTGCCCCTGGATGGGAACTCACCACGTGTGTCCAGCAAGGCTCCCTGGGATTTACGGCACCACATCTTTCCACTCTTCTGATCCTTGGGATATGGTCTGGAAGGAGTGGAAAAATGGACTCCCACGGCAGAGAGAGTCTTGCCTTCCTGCTCACACCTGGTAAGGGTGTCCTTCACCTGTGATCCAAAAAGAGAGGAACCAAAGGGGGTGTTGGTGAAAGACACTCTGAAAGGTTCCGCAAAGTTACATGGCCGCATCCAAGCATGCCTCCTTAGGGCAACGCCTGTGCCTGCGGTTCTACTCGCACCATCAGCTGCATAAGAAATGAGCCTCATGGAGGAGTTCACCACTGAATTAAGAGTCGCCAGCTGGGAGGTTGCCTTAGCCTGGGTCCCCTCAGCTGATGGATCTTGGAGGGTATCTCCAAGCTCTTTAAGGAGATCCCTTTGAAGACGAGTAAAGTGGCAGAAATAATTCACAGACCTCATCGAAAAGGTCGCTGAAGAGAACATCCGCTTCCCATATCTGTCCATCATCCTGAACTCCTTGTTAGGGGGATGGACAGATGAAGAAGTTTCAGCCAACTACTTCTTTGTGGCCGCCGCTACCACCATGTCATCAACGGGAACACCTTTGGTCAAAAAATGTTTATCCTGTGGTGCAGTTATAAATTTAGTGGGTCTTCTGGGGGTTGGTTTCACTGTGCCTGGAGCTGACCACGCCTTCTGAACCACCACAGACATCAGTGGGTCGAAAGGCGGAGACACCCAGGAGGTGGAAGGTCGGGATCCAAACGCATCCAGGAATACCAACTCATCCTCGAAAGGGCTCAGGGTAGTCCATTTCCCCCTCTGCCTAAGCATCACAAGGATGTCTGAGAAGAAGACATCCTCAGAGGGGGATCACGGGGACCCTTCCGAATCCTCTAAGTCGGTATTTGATGTGACAGACTCAGGGGAGTCAACATGCTTCCTAATGCATTTCCTCTTATGAGGTGGCTCCTCTGAATGATCAGGGGTGGCCTTGGGAGAGGAAGATACACCCAAAGGGGTGCCCTGGAGCATTGGTTCCCCACGTTTGGGGTCTGGAGGAGGTGCAGAGGCAGACGCAGGCACCATAGGGTGAGGAGCTGATGGGGATGATCATGGGGCTGACTCAGGGGCCAGCACACTCCTCATGACCTCAAAGGCGTCCCTGCTTGGATGCTGAAAAGGCTCCGGTTCCGAAGAGAATCGGAATCCCTCTCCGCACCAAGGGGGAAGGCTCCGAAGCCGATGTAGGAGCCGAGCTCACCTGCGCCGAAGCTCCGAGGGGGAGAACGGGGTCGGAGAAGGGTCTGCTGCCACTCGCCCCCTAGGAGCCGACAAGGGAGTCTCGGCGCCCAGATCCCTCCAAGGACGGTAACAAGGAAGTGATACTGACGCCGGAACCGAAGGAGAAGGTATCGGTGCCGATGGTTCCACGACTCGAACCCCAACGAACTCCAGCTCCGAACTCAAGGGAGAAGTAGGAGGAGAAATAACTGCTGACATGGATGGAGCCAACTCCTGATGAGGGGGGCTGGACAACATTTTTGCTAGGGCCTGCGATTTCAACAGCCTACTGACCACTCTCTCCACATCGTGATCTGAAAGCCTTGATGACCGAGAAGCATGGGAGGATCGATGACTGCTCTCCGATTGGAGCAGAGGAGATCTCGGAGCCGAGCGTATCGACTCCAGGGAGGGAGACTTGGGTCTCTTTCGACTCCCTGATGGCTCCGAAGTGCGTGTCGGAACCGACTGGGAGACAGGCACATCGGTTCCAGCCGGAACCGAGGCAGAAGGAGTAGCTTCACCCAACGATGGCTACGAACTGGGAGCCAAAGAATTAGGTGGCTTGGAGGACTTCACAGGCTGAGCCTTAGCCGGTGAATCCTTGGGCTTAAGTAAACCCTGTAGGATTAACTTATTCCTATGCTCCTGCAGGACTCTTGGGCTGAAAGCATGGCAGACCGAACAAGAGTCCTGCAGGTGCACAGCGCCCAGACAACACACACAAGAAGTGTGACCATCTGTCAGAGACATCTTCTGAAAGCATGAGTCACACTTCTTGAATCCGGACACCTTGGTATCCTTGGACATACCTAAGGAAGGAACACCAAACACAATACACAAAAATTTAGGATATAATAACTATCACACACACAAGTTACCACACCCAAAAAACAGCCAAGAAATAGACACAATATCCTATGCTACCAACAAACAAGTAAGACTAAACTAGGTAAATACAAATTTTTTTTTTTTTTTTTTTTTTTAAGGTTAGCGTCTAACTTAAACGGCTACAAAAGGAAGAGATTGAGGGGGGGGGAACTCTCTAACTAAAACGAGTTTTCTGAAGGGGAGGGGAACTCAGGTAAGAAAAAAATATATATAGGTACAACAAAGATATCCTACAGAAAGATTGTAACTGCAACTAGCAAACTACACTAAAACCCTAATAGTTTTTATCAAAAAACAGATAAAACAATGAAACAATGAAAATATACGGCCTGAGCCAGTAAGACAACCTCGCAGCAGAAGCGGCAAACGAGATCTGGGTATCTAGTGCCAGGCATCATGGGATATGGGGAGGTCTCGAGCTTTTGAAGATGGCTGAACAGAGCCGATGATCAGCTCCGAACCCAACCAGCAAGAATGAAGGCAAGATAGACAACTTAACATTGTTTGTTTTGTTCAATAGACATGAAAGAGGATTTAGGAGATCTGTAAGGAGGACATGAAAAATATTGGAAACTCCCTGAATTAACTTCCCTCTCTCAACAAATTCTTCATGGACCTGAGTAGCGCAAGGGCCAAATAAAACCTCCTTATCTAAAGCTGAATTCACAGTTTCAGATTCTACTTCATCAAAAACTTTTGACTGTACCCAGGCATATCTCTTTCAAACAGTAGCAGAGGCACAGGCCCTAGGCAAACTATCTGCACAAAGGCGGCGCCTCTACGGACCCTGGTAATTACCGCCCCATAAGCTTAACAAGTCTAGTCTGCAAAGCTATGGAGAGGATCATAATGGAGCTCATAAACAAAGATATAGGGGACTTGCAGACATTGGACCCAACCCAGTTTGGCTTTGTCAAGGGAAGATCATGCCTTTTGAACTTGGTCGACTTCTTCGAAACAGTCACCAAGGCCATTGATGAGGGAAAGGCAGTCCATACAGCCTACCTTGACCTTGCAAAGGCTTTCGACACAATACCCCACTCGGGTATTGTAGAAAAACTTACCAGCTTAAATGTAAACCCATATGTCACAAGATGGGTTGCAAACTGGCTTAAGGACAGAACCCACAGGGTTAGAGTTGCTGGCGCTGTGTCAGACTCCAAGCCGGTCACAAGTGGTGTCCCACAGGGCTCGGTCCTTGGCCCCCTATTGTTTGGCATCTACTTCTCAGAAGTACAGGCCAACATGGGAGGACTTTGGCTGACAAAGTTTGCAGACGACTGCAAACTGGGCGCCATAGTGGAAAGTGCATCGGACACGGATATCCTTCAGAAGGGACTCACGGAAACAGATAGCTGGTGCCAGAGCCATGGCCTGAAGTTAAACGCCAAAAAATGTATAGTCATACCCTTCGGGAAAAACAAGGTAACCCCACTAAGCACAGAAGAGGTTATCAGGGACCTGGGGACCCAGGTTGACAGTGGCCTTTCTTTTGACACTCACGTTGCTAAAGTGGTTAGAAAGACCTTCTACATTGCCCACCTGATCATGAAGGGATTCACATCCAGATCTAGTGAGGTCATTGTTCCCCTGTACTCTTCACTTATCAGATCAATGATCGAGTACAATGCCCCATTCGGGATGTATCTCACCCGACATCTGCAGCAATTGGAGAGACCCCAAAAGTTCCTCACCAAAAGGATAAAGGGACTCCAAAATCTGTCATATGCTGCCAGATTGAAGAAACTCCAGCTCTATTCAGTCGCATACCGTCTGCTCAGAGGTGACATGTGCCTGACATACAAGGCCATGTCCAACCCGGAATTAATGGACATGCTCCACCTCAAAAATCTAAATCCACCAAAACTACTAGAGCAAGCGACTTAAACCTTAGCACAGATATAAATAGGACGTGCTGGAGGGATAGATTTATCACTCAGAGACTCCCTATGCTGTGGAATAAAATCCCGGTCCATGTGAGGCAGAGCACCTCGCTGACTCTGTTCAAGAGAAATCTAGACCTGTGGATGGGAGATCATAGGTTTACCCCGGGAATCATCTCTGTGTCTCTGCTGGACAGAGGCACAACAAACTAATGGGCACAGTATTTTTTCATATAAGGGGTGGCGTAAGCCACAAAAATTTGGGCTAGGCTTATAAATGCCTTAGGGCAGATAGCCTAGTATAAACCTATGAACCTATGAATCATACATCCTCCTTAAGACATGTTTAGATACTTGAGAAATGTTGGCAACAATAAAAGTGAAATAGGCACTACCTTTGGGGGGGGTTAGCAGCAAGATCTCTCAAACTGTCAATACAAACAAAAAACTCACAAACTTGCACATATGGGTCTAATGGTTAAGAACTCTATATGCCAAAGTGGAAGAAAAAAATTCTTTTATCAAATCTGTCCAAAATCTTCCTCTCCTTGTCTAGAAAGAAAGGGCTATAATAATTCAGGAGCCTGTTTCCATCTAGCGATTATGTAGAGATTACTGCAGTGTGGGATCGAAGGGGAGAAAACAAGTGCCTGTTAGTCTGAGAAACTTTGTAAAGGCTACTTGTTTTATTTGAGGACTGAAAGTTGTGAATCAGGATTATTATAGGCAGCATAATATACATCCTCCAAGGCTGGCAGTAGATGAGGAATGAGGCCTATCCACTTGTAGCATATCATAGTATTTGCCTCATTTCAAGGGGAAC